>NW_022158791.1:0-83123 GCF_000260195.1 Fusarium odoratissimum NRRL 54006
GATCCTATTTTGAGGTGATCTAGCTCTGATTGGCCCGTAACCGTTGAGGGGTTGATGCCTTGCATGAGTTTTTGTGGGGTACACGTGACGTAACCGCTAGGGTCGTAACATTTAGGAGAGGAGATAAATATCCTACTTAGTATAGATAAGCTTAAATAATAAAACCTATATATTAACTAGAGGACTAGCTAAGTTACCTTTCCTAATAACCCTAATAGCAATAATAAAATAATTATAATAAGTAATAAGAGATCTTAATCTATAACTAAAGAAGAAAGCATAGATTAGTATAAAATAAAGATTTTATTACCTCTAAAAGGAATATAATATAAGTATAAGAAAGGCTAAAAAAGTAAAACAGAGATCCTAGGTATTCTCTAATAATAAGATATATAAAAAAATAAACTACTAATAATAAGCCAGGACTAACTTAGAAATATCTTAAAGGAATATTAGATATATAATAAGCTATTTAAAGAAGAACTAGAAATAAGGTTACTAGAATATAGCAAATAGGACTATAAGATTAGCCTTATAAATAAAAAACTACTATTTTAGAAGCTATACCTACTTAACTAAAGGGAATTATAAGTTTAATAAGAATATATTAATAAAATACTAAGAAAAGGCTATATTAAAGAGTTAAGCTTTTTAATAGTATTAGTAATATTCTTTATAATAAAGAAGAATAAAAAGGATTAATTAGTTATAGATTATTAACTAGTTAATATATATACTATTAAGGATTAAACCTTACTTTTATTTATTATAAAACTTAAGGATTAGTTATAAGGTAAGAAGATCTTTATAGCTCTAGACCTTAAAGGAGTATATAATTTAATTTATATTAGAAAAGGAGATAAATAGAAGATAGCATTTAGAACCAGATTTAGACTTTTTAAATACCTAGTAATGCCATTTAGTCTTACTAATGCACCTATAATATTTTAGCAGATAATTAATAGTATACTTTAATAATACCTTAATATCTTTATAGTATATTACCTAGATAATATCCTAATCTTCTTAGATAATAAAGAAGACTATAGAGAACATATCTATAAGATCTTAAGAATACTATAAGATGCTAAACTATTAGTTAAACTAAAGAAAAATTACTTTTATATTATAAAGGTAGACTTCTTAGGATATACTATTATACCTAGAGAAATCTAAATAAAGAAAAAGAAAATATCTATAATAGCTAAATAAAAGAAACCTATTAATATTAAAGAAATATAAGCCTTCTTAGGCTTTACTAACTACTATAGATAATTTATTAAGGACTTTAATAAGATTATAAACCCCTTAATAGAACTAATTAAGAAAGATAAGGTATTTACTTAAAATAATAAGGTATAATAAGCCTTTGAGGACCTTAAGAAGGCAATCCTTAGTAAACCTATACTAGTAATATTTAATCTAGATAAAGAAATTAAACTAAAAACAGATTTATTAGATTTTATATTAGGAGGATAAATTAGGTAATAAGATAATATAGGGAAACTATACCCTATTGCCTTCTATTTATATAAACTATATAAAGTGGAATTTAACTATCTAATCTATAATAAAGAGTTCTTAGTAATTATTAACTACTTTAAAGAGTTTAAATATTACCTAATAGGAAGTAAGTATTAGGTTAAGGTTTATATTAACTACTAGAATATCTTATATTTTATTATAATCTATAAACTTAACTAATAGTAATTATATTATATAGAATACTTATATAAGTTTGATTTTATAATTATTTATTATAAGGGATTTAAAAATAGAAGAGTAGATATAATTAGTTAATAACTAGACTATAATACTAATACTACTAAAGTAAAAAAATAAGTATTAAAAAAAAATAAGAAGGAAGAATACTAATTTACCTAGAAGATATAGACCTTAGGATAGATATAAGCAGAAGTAACTAAAAAAATCCTAAGGGAGCTATAAGAATTTATCTAAGAATTCTATATATATCTATTATATAAATACTAAGGAGTTATTAAAACCTTAAAATAATTATTATAGCAAGGGTATTAAATAATATAAAAAGTAGTAGAAAAGGTTATTAAATAATATAATATTTATATTAAAATAAAGGTATAATAATATAAACCCTATAAGATATTATAACTAATTAAAGTTATAAAATAACTATAGAGTTTAATTATAATAGACTTTATAACTAAATTACTATTATTAGAAGATCCTTTAACTAGAATCTTTTATAATAATATTATAATTATTATAAATAGACTTATAAAATTCTTAATCTATTTACCCTATAGAGAGGTAATAGATATAGAAGTTATAGCCTATATCTTTTATAATAAGGTAGTAAGAGAATAAGGATTACTAAGGGAAATTCTTTTAGATAGAGGACTAATATTTGCCTTTAAATTTTAGTAATTACTTATAGTACTTATAGGAGTTAATTACTAACTTATAATAGTATTTAAACTATAAGCAGATAGATAAATAAAATAAATAAATTAAGTACTAAAATAATACCTTTAGTATTATATTAATTATAAGTAAGATAATTAGATTAAGAAGCTACTAAGTGCCTAATTAGCATATAATACTGCCTATAATAAAAATATAAAACTTATACTATTTAATATAAATACTAAATTTATACCTAATATATATTATAATACATAAGAACCTAAGAGTATAAACCTAGTAGTAATTATTATAAGTAATAGGCTGAAAGAAGTATATAATAAACTTAAAATAGAGCTAGAATTTATTAGAAAAAGGATATAGAAATACTATAACCCTAAAAGGTTAAAGGGATTAACCTTTAAGGAGGGGGATATAGTTTACCTATTTGTAAAAAATATTAAAATAGATTAACTAAGCTATAAACTAGACTATAAGTACTTAGGACTAGTTAAGATTAAATAAAAAATAAGAGAAAATTAATATAAATTAGACTTACCCCTGAATATTAGATGTTACCTAATTTATTATATCTTAATACTAGAGTTAGCTACTAATATAATATATATTAGAACCAGTAACGAACTATAATAAATTATAAGACTAGAGGTCTATAAGGCAGAGGTAATTAGGAAAATAGAGAAAATTAATAGATAAAAAATATACCTAATTAAATAGAAAAACTACCTAGAAAGTAAAAATATATAGGAACTAATAAGATACCTTGCTAATACCTAGTGACTCCTAAAGAACTTCTATTAGCCTTAAATAAAGGGGAAGTATTAAGAAAATTATTACCTAAACCTAAAGCAGACTAATTTATATTATTAGGGATATAATCTACCTAGAGGTTATAAAGCAGTATATCTTTATATATATCTAAACCAGATAAGATTATATCCTACTAATCTACCTCCTAAAGGCCATAATAAATAGCCTTAGAATGCTTTTCCTTTATATAATTATAAATTTTATAAATCCTTAATAAATAACTAGTAGCCAGAGCTAAATAGGACTATAGCACTGCTATTTCCTTATAAAGCTTAAGAAGATCCTTACTTACTTTATTTTTATTATTCTCTAATTTCTTTTCTTATTTTATTAAATTTATAACTACTATAGTTAGTAAAGAAAGGCCAATAAAAATAGCATATAATAACCTATAGGAAGAGGTGATATAAGTACTATTATAAGACTTTTTAGCCTAAATATACTTACTGCAGTAAGTAGAATTAGCAGATATTAGATACTTCTTACCTGCCTAAAAATAATAAGTATAAGGCATATTAGCTTCTTTATTAATAAATTTAACAGAAAGCATAAGTATTTAGATTTTATAATCCTTATAAGATAACTACTTAGAGATATAGTTAGATATTATAGAATATAATAATAAAAGGTTTAAGTTAGACCTTACTAAAAGAAGACTGATATAGTTAGGATAACAGGCCTTAAGGGCAAGACCACCAGAGAGGAGAGATCGTATTATAATCCCAGCGGTTATATTATATATACCCTATAAAAACTCTACCCTAGTAACTAACTAGATAAAGACTAATAAGTATAAGAATAACAGTATTCTAGGACCGTATTATTCTAGGATTAATAATAACCTTATATTATATCGCTCCTATATAACTATTATTAGTATATAAAACATATTTATTAGCACTTTTATAGGACTTAGCTTACCAGCTATTAATAAAGTATCTTTATATTAATAAGCCTAGCCTATATTACTTAATTATTAAGAGATATAATACTTTGCACCGCTTAGCATCACGCCCTATGTTATCTGCAAACATAAACCTAGTACGGACTAGTTTACCTGTTTGGAAACCTAACCATTACATATAAATTAACCTATAAAATTAGCAGAGTTACTTACCCTATATCTACCTAATTATAAGAAATATAATATTAAAACAACTCTCTCCTGTAAAAATTCTTTCTTGGCACGCACTGTTAGTGCGGTGCTAGGAGCGGGATTTTCTGCAGGCCACGCGACCACACAAAAACTGCGGGGACGCTATCGGCTCCCTAACAGCAGTTTTCAGAGAAGGAATTTGGAGAGTTCGCCTTCTCTGACAACACCTTTGTCGGATCTAATGGCGGCACCTCAGAACCAGAACGCCTTAGATATCGGAGGACGGTGCCCGTGGCATCGGTAGCGACATCCTCCCGATCAACGACGCCGATTGCGATGGGTTTTTCCCCTTTGAAGGCAAGCCGCACCGCCGGCCTCTGATTCCTTCCCAAGGTTTTTCCCTGCCGCCACGACATACGACTACGAGCTACAACTTGGTTACTGGAGATTGTGGACTGCGTCAGCAGATGTAGCGATGCGTGAGAGAATTCTGGTCGGTGGAAAAAGTCGACAGTATGCCCCCGAACCCGCTGACGGGTGACGGGCTCGAGAAAATACAGCGCCTTTTGTGCCTTGGTATGCTGGATGGTGAAGGAAGCGGGGTATCCTGTACCTAGCTAGCTCAGCACGTCTTTTGCTCCAGTAGGAGATTTGGCTTCGTTACAGCCACCCAGACGAAAAATACACAAACAAACAAACAAACAAATATAATATTAAAATACTACAACTTAGAACTATAATATATTAAAGTAACTTATCCTATATATTATTATATTATATTATAATAATGTATTTTTCTTAGTATAATATTTTATCACCTAATCTAGTTCAATTCTAACCAGCCCAGCCAGCCTTAGGTCTTTAACTTCGCTGTTTTTTCTGAATACTAAAATATTGTTTTCTTAAATTGCCTTCTTTCCCTCTTTCCCCTTCCCTACCCTGCAGTTACCCTCTTTTCTCATAATAGAACATTCACACTATCTATTTAATCTCTGCAATGGTGCGTTTCAACTCCATAAACCTCGCCCAAGTATGCATCATTGCCGATAAAGGCCTGCTGTCAGAGGGATAACCCCGTCTTATCCTTCAACTGATCAGCAAGGCCTTCTACCGCGTTCCTCTGGCCCCAGATGAATTTCGTTACATACTCGTCTTGGTCATCCCCCTCAACGAGTTGCTAGCAATCGAATATAGTGAGATTAACTCACTGTAGCGGCAATAAGTCGTCGATATGTGGAAAGAAGTTACTTGTGATCTAGCGACGGCGAAGGATGGCATACAATTTTCTGATGGAGTTAGCCCCGAGCTCCGAGAAATCGCTTGGTTCTGCGGTCACGTACGCGTAGACCACGTCGACCGATAATCTTGACCCGGTTGACCATCGCTGATGATGGTTGCGCAGCGGCGTATTTTCCATGATTGGAATTATAGGTTGTTGCACCAGTAATAATCGCGTTTGGAGGTTGACGATCAAAAGTGGTTTTGGCCTGCCAACTGAGGGATGAAACATCTTTTTATTCTTGTGGATTGAGGCCACTTGTCCAATTGGATCTTAAGGCTCGAGGCAACAGCTGTATGATCTGTTGACTTGATGTCAAGGTTACAGTGTTTTTCGGTGTGGTGTATAACGCCGTATATTGTATCAAGGTTAAAAATCTAGATTGTGTTATCTTGGCTATGCAACCTTAGCCTCACTTTTGGTGTAGCTGCGGCTAATCTGTCTTAAATATATTTTATTTTATAAACTTATTATTTAGTTATAAATAGTTATTAAATTCATTTTAAAATAGGTTAACGTATTTAATAAATAATAAATAAAATAAAGCCAAGGTTATCTAATTAAGATAATATAATATAATGGTTTTTAACCTTAATACTAAGTAAATTATATAATATTTTAATTAATATCTTATAATATTAAATTATTTATAGGCTTTTTATTATAAAAAATAATAATAAGATAGATAATCTATATATAGCTCTTAGGTCTATTAAATTATATTTACCATAACTCATTTTTATCTCAGCCTGATATTACCTACCAAATATTACATACAGGTTAACAGGATCTGCTGCACAGCTGACACTGGGCTAGGAGATACTTACTTGGTAGCCTTATAATGCTACCTCCAGAATCACTAGACAACGCCGCTCTGTCAGAAGTAAAGCATGTGAAAGCCTGGGTTACCTGCTCTTCAACAGACACCCTCTCTTCTCTATATCACACACCAAGCCCAGCTATAGTTAGTCGGAAACTTCCTTTTACCTTACACCAACCAGACATCAAGTAATCAAGACGACACATATTGTGGATTATGCTTTCACATGTTAACTGTTCCCTCCATCATTGATAGACTTCAAATACGATGACACTTTATTTCATCACATTACAACCCTCATTCTAGTTGGTCTTCCGTACTTAATCGGCGTCTAAACCAAATGAGGAGTGCCTTTCGGAACGAAAGGTCGTGCTACCGCGCAAACCTCCTTCTTTCCCCCCTCCACCACTGGCAGATGTCGCCCAGATGTCTAGCTCTTCGTATAATGATGAAATGAGGAATCACCAGTGATTTAAATGTGTCCGTCAGTGAAGATATAAGAATATAATAAAGAGCCTATGATAGCTGATTCAAGAGCACTGCTTCCGTTCATTTTGCAACTCGCAATATAAATTGACCCTGGCCCCATTATCTCTTCAGTTCTGAGGTTCCATCTCCTCCAAGGACACTCTGCTACTGCTAGTCATCTTTATATTCAACTCTACATCACAAGAATATCCCGACATGGAAGCTATCTATCAAGTTCAACGCCAATTCAGACTCGACCGTGGCCTGACTAGGATCAGCGTCAAGCGAAACCCGCACTACCAGCCACATGGCACCAAATCCTATGTTCACCTTCTCAACCGCTTTGGATTTAAACCTACTAAACCCGGACCGTACTTCCAAGATCGTCAAATCCAACAACGTGGACTCGCTCACCCTAGATTTCATGCTGCCGTGGGCGGACGTGTCTATCAGACCAAGATTCTTCGAAAGAAGCTAGGTACCGATGGAACTCTAGATGCCGACGGAACTCGAATTGGAGAGGTTACGGCTGAAGACGTGCCGTTTGATTCCATGTACTTATGCGAGGTGTCAATTGGCACACCCCCTCAGAAGTTCAATTTGGACTTTGACACTGGATCCGCAGACCTTTGGGTAAGCATTCCTAATGAGGCTCTAAAGCAGGGAGTGAAAAATACTGACCAGGTACTTAAAGGTCTTCTCAACAGAATTGAGTAAGAGAATTCAGGAAGGTCACAATGTCTTTAATCCTTTAACTTCCTCATCGTTTAATGAGCTCACCGATAAGACGTGGAAAATCTCCTATGGAGATGGGAGCTCAGCATCTGGAGATTGCGGCTCAGATGATGTTACTATCGGTGGTTTGACTATCAAGAATCAAACTGTTGAACTTGCATCGCAACTCGACCAGCAATTTGCGCGGGGCAAGGGCGATGGTCTTCTTGGCCTTGCTTTCCCACAGATCAACACAGTCAATACCAATGGGGATTCAGACCCTGCAGACACTCCTGTTGTTAACATGATCAATCAACATGACATTCCCAAGGAGGCTGAGCTCTTTACCTCGGCGTTTTACAGCCAGCGGGACGCTAATTCGCCTGAGTCATTCTATACTTTTGGCTTCATTGATACTGACCTTGTCGCGAGATCCGGAGAGGAAATTTCGTGGGCCCACGTTGACTCGTCTGATGGTTTCTGGAAGTTCCCATCTGCCAGTGTCTTTGTGAAGGGCAAAACCATCGATCTTTCCGGTAACAAGGCCATTGCAGACACTGGTACAACTCTAGTCTTGGTTTCTGACAAGGTTTGCGAGGCGCTGTATGATGCAATCCCTGGGGCGCGTTATAGCCCGACACAACAGGGCTATGTCTTCCCAAGAAGCACAAATGTACAAGACCTTCCAGAATTCAAGGTGGCGATTGGGGATAAGCAGTTTGTTATCCAGCCCCAGGATTTGGTGTTTGCACCTGCAGACAAAGACAACTGGTACGGTGGAATTCAGTCGAGGGGCAACTTGCCCTTTGATATTTTTGGCGACGCTTTTCTGAAGTCGGTTTACGCGGTATGCCGTCTAGAAGCTGAAATTTCTAAAAGAATGCTAATGAAAGACAGATTTGGGACCAAGGCAACAAACGATTTGGAGTCGTTCCAAAAATTGAAGAAACTCAGAATTTGGACCCTACGCCTATCGCATAGGGGAGTGCATTCATTATTATGTCAAGAAGGTTTTGTAAGTATGGGTGGTGCGTTGATATGGATATTGCTCACTCCTGAATTTCTCAGTGCAATACTGTTTGGTGATATACACAATATCTCGACAGTGAATTACTCTAGTAGCCCACAACAAACAAATTGTATGACGATCAATACACATATGCATCGTATAGAGCAACTTCTCAATAATGTTGAGAACTGAACCACACTGGAACCCGAACATCATTTCTAATTCTTCCCACAACAATACCCTGTCAAGTTCCATAGCTGTACTACAGCAGGCACTAAATGAAACAGTAACCGGCATCGTGACTCAATCACTGTTACTTGGAAATAGCCAGACAGGTCAATGTAAGATATGCAGGCAAACAAGTTACTTTTCTCGCCTTCGACTTATCATCCCACTCGAACCTGAACAGGAGGCCCGTTAGGTGAAATGTTCACCTCATTGTCATCTGTCATCTATTTACGTCGCTAACTCATAGTTCCGAACAATCTGAGTTCAGCCTAGTCGCCAGTACGGCTGTTGTTCTGGCAGAATCATACTTGGGGTTGGCGAAATTGTATGGCAGTCGCAGGTAGTGCATATACCATTCCCCTAGGACACGCGCGGTTATTGTTGAACAGGCACTGGGTGTTACGTGCAAGCAGGGATACTTCAAGATTACAACCGAAATGGTAAAACATCCAAGGGGCAGACTTCAACAGAACGCAATATGAATATACCTACCTCGATCAATGGACGAATACACATAATGTCTGACAGTTATTAGGTAAAACTGGCCGTGCTGCCAGGGGGGAAGGAGAGGGTTTAGGGCTCTTAGGGTTTAGAGACAGATTACTATTAGAGTTTAGGGGTTAGGAAGAGGAAAAGAATAGAAAAGATAGTATAATAATTTATAGAGATAAGGAAAGGGGATGAGATAGGAATAAGATAAGATATAAGAAATAAAAGAAAGATAAAAAGCAACTACTAATTATCTAGGAAATGAAACCAGTCCTCATTAAGTTAAGGAAATGGTTTAGTAAGCAAACTATTATAATAGCTTCCTGAGCAAGGCAGCTAGCAGAGGGTTTTAAAATAAACCAGATGATCTGACTTTGCAAGCAGCTTGATATCTTACTTCATCTGCTCTGCGAGGCTTCTATTAAGCCTAAACTAGATAGGGTAGAGTATCAATACTGCAACTGCTTTAAAGACTATTAGAGGTCAACTACAAGTATTAATTGTATTTGTAGAATCGTCCTCCTTGTCAGGATAGAGACCCTGGTTGCTGCAGGGCCCGATAGATAAGGATATAAGGCTGCTGCCACATGGGAGGCTGCCTATCCCTAGACCAAAGATATATAGGGGACCTGGCTGCAGGAGCTATCGGTTCCTGACCTGTAATAGGGCGAATCTCTCCACATATAAGATCTATAAGGGATACAGGGCGCTGGCAGGCAAGGGACGTAGATAAGCATCTGTAATGCTTTAATTTCTGTAGAAGGCTCCGCATGCAAGGTACTGGATCGTCGATCCGGAAGGCACCTGTCATAGTAGACGCTCGGGTAGTGGCTTGTCTTTAGACCAGGCCCCGTCTCCATCGGATGCTATACTACTGTGGGCTGTCTGGAAGTATAAGAAGGAGCTTAAGAAGGCAGAGGTTGAACAGTAACGGCAGGTCGAGGCTCCAGGTAGAGTAGATCCTGAGTCAAGATGGGTGCAGTTTATGAAGTGGTCGGCGTACTTACAGGAGAAGGACAAGGAGATGCTGCATGAGGCCAGATAATCGCCAGCTTCTACTGTAGTCGAGCAGCGGACATGGCCTTGTGTGATGCTGCCAGGGCTTGGAACTTGAGGAAGACTCTTTGTGGGAAGTCGGATGGTGTGCCTTGCAGGAATGTGGCGGCCACGAGGGTGTCTAGGTAGATGACGATGTCTTGTCCTGCTACTTCTCAAGATTTAGGGCGGCCTTGAGGCCTTTTGATTCTCCTGTGACCTCAGCGTCAAAAACAGCCGCGGGTCCAAGGCGATCTGATCCATTGAAGACCAAAAGATTATTCTGGTGGATAATAAAGCCCTAGCTGGCAGCTTCCTCTGAGGACAGGGAACCATCTGAGTATAAAACCAGGGGAAGTAAGTCGAGATACTGAAGCCAATGGAGGATGGCCTCAGTCGTTTCGTCTTCAGATGCTATCTGCAGCGGTGCCACATGCTCCTACTTCAAGCAATACTGAAGGATTGTGGGTCATACACAGCGCATGGTGAGCTTGTCGGTGCACCTAAGGCGTGTCCTGAAGCCGCTCTCGGTCGGTGCTTGATTTTCACGTTTGACGAGATCGTGGTAGATAGGTTCATCGGACGGAAGCGTTCGGGTCTGGCGATCATGACTACTTATTACGTTGAATACTCTGGGGTACGGGCTGGCAGTTGAACCAAACACAATCAAAGCATCCTCGGGGTACCTAGGGGATATTAGATATATCAGATGTTCAGAAACTGAGATCTGATCTGTTTGATCCGACTAGGTTTAATATCTAAATCGAATTAACTGATCTAATTGACGTATCTGGTTGGTCATCAGATCCGACGACAGCGCTTATAAGCGCCTCTTTTTAAGCTTTCTGCCATGGGCAACGTCGATATGGTCTTACCCATCTATACGCGGAGGAGACCCTGAAAAGATGGCCCCTTTCCAAGTTGTGGGACTCTTCGTTAGACGTTTTGGGAAAGGGTGAGGTGACTCTTGGCATGCGCAAGTAAGCTTCAGTGGAGGTTTCCGAGATATATGCCCTCATAGAGCATCAAGACCTCACTCAATACTATCCAAAAGATCTTTGGCTCTCGAAGAATAGTATCATTGTATATAGAATATCTGAAACCATCTAAAAGTTCTGCTCAAAAACTGTTCATCAGGACTGCTGCAATCGATTTTGAGTGTCATAACCGAACTCAAGCCTCAGGCCATTTCCAAAACATGTTGGCACCTTCAATATCCGCCAAGGGGTTACCCTCACCCTGCCTGGCGCTTCCGTACTGCTCGTCAAACCCGCATTTTTTATAGAACTCCTCCGTGCCAAAGGCACTAACAACCGAAGCGCAAATGCCATCCGCCTTGGCCTGCTCCAGACCCCATTGCACAAGCTTCCGGCCAACATTTTTCCCCTGAAAGTCTGGACGCACTGCTAATCCTTCGAGATACCAGGACTCAGCGCGCTTTCCGCTCCATATGTCTTCGAAATAAGGATATGCCCGCTCGATGATGTCCTCCTCCTTCGAGTCGCTTGCACGATTAGGCCAGGCCCAAGCATGAATGTTCATGACAATAGAAGATAAAGGCTTGAGAAGGTTTCCTGGGTCGATGGTTTAGCGTAGCCTGTATAACTAGGCTTGAGCCTAATGGGATGAGACACTCACGAGGATCCAAATACCAGCACTCAAGCTTTTGGCCCCCATCTCCCAGTCGTGCCCACTGAGCAATGCCGGCAATAATTTCCTGGCCACTCTCGTCTTTGGCCACAGCAACGAGCCATCGCCAGCGATAGTCCCAAAAGTTAACCCGTGCCCGTCGCAGCCAGTACAGGTGTACATCATTGGGATATTCGTTGCGATGGGGGTGTATGAGCTCGCCAAATATGTTATCCTTCCAAAATGCCTCTGACATGATGTGGGCAATCTCTGGGAGTTCGGAGTAGCGCGCATCGCGCAATGCAATCTCAGACATGATTTTAGCACCCGAGACAGGTGGCAAGATAAACGTGATGTAACGTGGAGTGCAAGATCTAGGACCCTTATATCTTCTGTGACAATGACTTTAGATGGTCTAGACCAGGTAGTGTCTCAACACGCGTGATTTAATATGATCCGATTGGTCTGCTTTGATCCTTGCTGCAGATCCTCCACGGCCCTAAATGAGGTTGTTGGTTTGTTCAGGCTGTCAGTGTCATATCCAGTTACCAATTTCGTCACTAGTCGGAGAAGCGCAAAGGCGAAGGGTGGGGGAAGGCCGGCACGCATCGGGAGAAAGAAACAGGCTGCCAACCACGCGAACGGACGATGTGGCGGCGAAGAGGAGAAATATTAGGAAGCTACTTTTACTTTGGCAGATCTGGGAATGATGATGGGGGGCACTAATGGCTAGTATCAACGAAGGCTCTGATTGGTCAGATCCACTCTTAGGCATTCACCAGGCTCATGGTAGGCTTCAAAGAGACCCTCATCAGCGGAGCAGGTTAGATCCCCAATTTTATGCTCTGCAACATATCTGATATACCAAATATGGGTTTTAAATCCGGTGTTTTGCATTTGTCTGTTTTGAGATAAGGCTTTGGCGTATTTGATAGATCTGTTTGGCATTTTGTTTGATTGGATTCGATTCATTGGCAGCACTGTCTACTACATCGGTTGTCCTCATACGTGACCTTCCATGTCACCTCCTTATTAATGATCATTTCTTGACTGCCAGCCCTGGAATTCCGCCCTTCCTCTGATATATGATCCCAACTATTGCTGCCAGTGTCCCTTGATGTCGTTGTTTGAGTTGAGACCTCGTCCGGCCTCCAACTGTGCGGTTGGCTATGGGCAGCACTATCAAATGTTGATTTTACTCCAGTCGCCATAGCCGCAGATGATGTAACCCCAGAGCTATTATTCCTAAGTGACTGAAGTGCGTATACGTTGCTTGATCTAGATATACTGAGGTTAAAAGACGCTGGAAACCCCATTCCCATAGAGAATGACTTTAAAAAGTTCTTCAGATTTGGCACAGTGGCAGAAATAAGCGACCAAGCAACCATGATCTGTTGACAGAGCAGGGCCTTTGTGACGGCGAATTGAGGCTCAAGAGAGGCTGGATATGTTGCAGTATACGCCAGATGAACGGCCGAGAGGGCGATGAGCGGTATACGGAATGAGAAAGCCATAACAACCTGGCACTTGCGGATGTATGAAATGTTGACGGACCAGGATAGCTGCAGCACGAGGAGCCAGGTAAGGATTTCGGTCAAGATGTCCATCGCCGTTATGACGGCCCATCGTGTATTCTAATCATCAATTCTTTGGTTAGGCATCTGATGATGAGTCTTCAGGAGGTGCAAAGTGTTTTCATACCTGGTGCGGGCATTGCTTGACGTTATCCAAAGTCAACAGAGAATCCGCGCGGCAGTTCACAAGCCATGCCAAACAGGAGCCGACACCCCATAGGACAGTGATCACCATGAGTCCGATGCAAACCGGTCCACTCTTCCCAGGCTTCGAGCCAATGATGCGTTGGATGAGGGCGAGAACAGAGCATTTGGCGAGACTAAGAGTTAGAAGGCAGAGAATACCGGCCGCTAGAGTTGACTGGTGGTGGCCATGTTAGCTGGTGATAGTAGTAGTACCGCATAAGGCTTACTTTCGACGATGTCGCCCATTGTTCCAGTGTAGTGATAGAGTTGAACTTGCCAAGGCCGTTACTCAAACCAATAAAGACAGCAATTGACTGAGCTAGATGGAAGATCTGAGTGGTTAGTCTATATGTGGAGCGTCATCCAGATCTGATGGGCATCCTCACAATTGCTAAAGCAAAGAAAATATCATCGAAACCGAACTTGTGATACTTGATATACAACCGTGCCAGAGCCACAAGCGTGCTGTAGATCAGGGACAAGATTGTCACGATCCACAATTGACCGGCGTGGTCGTTATATGTGACAGGAGAGAACCGATATGAGCCGTTGTTATCTGATGTCTCTGGATCCATGGCTAGAGACCATTGAGTCCGATTCGAGAAAGGTTATGAGGGAGATGTATTGCGCTGTTCAAGAGACAACAGATGACTATTAATCTCTATTTTCACCCTTGCGGCACGAGTACCTAGGCACAGGCCACCGCAGCTCGGGTGTTGGCAGATGTGAATGTTCAGGGCTCGGACTCTACAGCCACCAACGCCACAAGAATATGTCTCCTAATTCCGATTAGCCAGCATGTTATTCTGGCAAAGGCCTTGAAACTTTAAATTTCAGGGTATAGGGCATGTGTGCACCAACAGAGTGGTCAGAAGCTTGCTATTGCGTACCAAAAGAAGCCGAATGTAATAGTGAAGCCAAGTGCCTCCCCAGTACCTTACCCACATTTGTTGGCTGTTGGCGCTTTTTTGTTGGTTCTGTGGCTGCATGAACCCTGGACGAAATGAGAAGACATGAGCCCTCAGGTTGTCGGATCATCATCGAAGCCCGCACTACTAGACTGCCGAAGTCCGGGACGGCACAGGAGGTTCCCGTCTTGTCGAGGCCCGAGCGGACTAAACCCCTGTAACATGAAAGGGTGCTGTACGTAACAATTGGACCGGGATGGATATGCTGGTAAGCAAACAACCAGCTGTTGGATCAGATGTACATCCTGAATGGCGTTCATGCCGCACCGCTGCATTCCTTTTACCAAGCCTTAGCTGTCTCCCACTCGACATTTTTTTCTTGACCTTCAATTTTCTTCTACTTGGCTATGCCGTCAAAGAAGTCAAAAAATACCGCCAACATGTCAATTGACGATGACAAGAGATCCCTCGACGTTCACGATGCTCCCATCGGCATTAATGACAATGTCGACGAGAAAAAGGCAACTGCGGCCGATCGCGCCGACATGTATCGGATGGGCAAAACCCAAGAAATTACGGTTCGTACCAATACCTGGACCCTTTTGTCCTGGGCTCACGCGACATCACACAGAGGAACTTTCGCTTCTTGTCCATCTTCGGCTTCTCCATGATTCTAATGGCATCTTGGGAATTCTCTTTGAGGTAAAGAATGCAGATAAAAGTATTCTGGTCGCCTGTTGGCTAACTAAGCCTGTCAATTGAAGTGTCTCGACTATCGGACTCGTCAACGGCGGCACTGCTGGTACGATCTGGATGTTCTTTGTGTGCTGGATGGGATTTTTATTCGTCAATACTTCCATGGCCGAGATGGCTTCGATGTATGTATCCTCCTCATGCACAACATGTGGTCACATTATTGACGCGAATCTTGTGCAGGGCACCCACGACGGGCGGACAATATCATTGGGTTTCTGAATTCGCGCCATCACAGTACCAGAAGCCCATCAGCTACCTCATGGGATGGATGTGCGTACTCGGCTGGCAAACATCATGTGCATCCTCCGCCTTCATTACTGGCACCCAGATCCAGGGACTCATCGTACTAAATCACCCAGACTACGTCCCCAAGCCATGGCACGGCACGCTACTCACCATAGCTGTAGCTGCGTTCTCGGTACTCTTCAACATCTACCTAGCCAGGAAGTTGCCATTGATCGAAGCCGTTATCCTGGTCATTCACGTCTTCGCCTTTTTTGGCATCCTTGTTACTCTCTGGGTTCTTTCGCCAAGGGCTGATGCTAAAGCTGTCTTTACCCAGTTCAGCGATGGCGGAGGTTGGAATAGCATAGGAGGCTCGACGCTTGTAGGCATTCTTGCAGGCGTTTTACCACTGCTAGGTGCAGATGCTGCTGTTCATATGTCCGAGGAGCTGCACGATGCAAGTCGTACTTTGCCACGTTCGATGGTCATGACGACTCTCTTCAATGGTGCTTTTGGATGGATCATGGTTATTACCTACTGCTTCTGCATAGGTAACCTTGAAGAGGTCATCACGTCTCCAACAGGCCAGCCGTTCATGCAGGTTTTCTACAACTCGACACAGTCAGTCAGCAGTGCTACTGCCATGGCATCCGTCATTGTTGTTATGATTGCCTTCTCCAATCTTACTATGGTGTCTACATCGTCGCGTCAGCTCTTCGCATTTGCGCGAGACCAAGCTATTCCATTTAGTGCTTGGTTCTCCGATGTCCCAGCGGGATGGGATGCCCCCATCAATGCCATTCTGGTAACCTTCCTAATCTCAAGTCTTCTTTCCCTCATCAACATCGGCTCTGCTGTCGCATTGAACTCAATCACTTCTTTAGCAACAACAGGGCTTCTCTCTAGCTATATGGTCTCTATTGGCTGTATGATATGGCGGCGATGTACAAAGAGCCCGCTTCTGCCATCCAAGTTTAGTCTTGGTCGATGGGGTCTTGCGATAAACATCATCTCCGAGGCTTTTCTTGTCCTCATTTTTGTCCTGGCATTTATGCCTGGTAACCCTAACCCGACGGCATCACAGATGAATTGGAGTATTCTAATCTATGGTACCGTAGCGTTGTCATCTTTGGTATACTATGTCTTCCGTGGTACTCACCGTTACGAAGGCCCAGTCGCCTACGTCCGAATGCTTGTGCAGTAAGGGGCAACATAGCGAGTCACGTCTTTGCAAAATGACCTTCTAGATTGAAATACTTAGTTTAGATTAGAATCTAACAATTTCCTATATCGATCGCTTTTTGTGACTTCATAGTGGTTTGAACAATAAATTCCAGCCCTTGTATTACCGTGCCCATGAGTTGCTCCGACTTCTTTAACCATTAAAAGACAAAGTGTTAAAGGATATATGCTATGGTGTAACGGAGCTGGTGACCCGAAACCCTCTGCACTACCGGCCGGTTTGCACAATTTCTGAAGATCCTGGGGGAAAGAGAAAACAACCTCGGTCCATTCTCGTTTTCGGTTTGGTGTAAACCCTGTCGAAGGCTTAAAATGGCTTGCTTGACCGGCTGCAGCCACAACAGCCCTTTCACTGGGATAAGCAAGGGCAGATTTTGATACATGCTAGTGCATATGAAGGGCCTTAATAGCGGGCAGTGACATTTGTAACAAACCAATAATGCAGGCCAGCAATTCGAATGATGGGAACGAATAGGCAATGTTTCCCAGTTATAAGGTGATAAGCCTACCCAGCCCACCATGTCAGCATCAAGCCATCGTTGGGCACACGGGCTCGTTCCGCGGAGATAGCGGAGTCCTGATCAGATGCTCATTGTTACCGCTTCACCCGCAAAAAGCAAACCTCCTGCTATATTGCAGGTGTTGGCTGAATCTAGCTGAGTCTCCCCTTACACGATATTTACCGATAAGTTGCTTCGTGTACGCGGCAAACAAAGGTGGATAAAACGGCAAGATAACGCATTTTCTCAACCCACTTGCCCAAATGCCATTAAACCATTGCTGCCTAAAACTGAAACTTGTCAAAATGCCAAAGCAGTTATGCACATTGCCAGCCGAATTACATATTACTTTATCGAGCTGATGTGGCTAGCTACAAGTTTGCAAGGGCAGCTCATGAACTGCCATCTGTTCGAAGGAGGCCTGAGCGTCTGACCAAATGCCCTTTTTCCGTCCTTACAGCCTTATGGGTCTTAGCATTGCGGATTAACATGTAGATCATTCTCAGTGGTGCTCTGATCGCAACGATGCCTCCACGAATACTTCTTCAGTGCCCCACATGGCCATACACAATGCCAACGACCATCAGGCTGTAATGGCGGAATGACATCCCCTGCCGGACTCGAATGTCACAAAGAGTCAATTGATCAGACGCTCGGGCTTCCTTCGAACAGATGGCAGTTCATGAGCTGCCCTTGCAAACTTGTAGCTAGCCACATCAGCTCGACAAAGTAATGTGCAATGATTGTTTTAGTATGGCCGCAGGTTTGAGTATCAGGCAGCAATGAGCCGAGGGGAATTTGGCCACGTTGGTTGAGAGAATGGCGCACCCCCGCCACCATACACGAAGCGACTGGCTGATGTTCATAATGAGGCGAGATAGAACACTGCATTAAAACCAATCCCGTAATGTAGCAGAAGGCCTTTTTTCTTTAAGAGCGAATCTATAATACAGGTTCCTTTGTCAGGTCCTAGCTATCTTCGAGGAGGGAGCCGATCTGCCTGATAACAACTTGGTGCTAACATAGTTTGCGGGATAAAGCGTTTGCTTCATAATTGATGAAACACACAATATTGAGCACATGCACCTTCCTCTCCTACAATAACCCTTGTTGGTTGATTCAATAAAAGTCCCATTTAGGGCATAAGTATATATAGGCACTGTGTACTCTTTCGTATGTGGCTGATAGCCCACAAGTTAACGTAATCACTTGACGGAATTCAGCGACAGTACTTACGACTCGCACTCTCAGCTTATCTCCACTTCCTTAGATTCGCGCCCCAAACCTCCAGGCAGCAGTGGTACTTTTAAGTACTTCATTCGCTCAGCCAGAAATTGCTTACGCACCCCATAAGGAGGCCAAATTCTGATAAAACATCTGCTTATGAGCTACAGCCATGTCTCCTCATGGCCCACCTTAGACTTCATAAAGAGCATGCTGTTTGGAGCATAAGGTGCACGTGCTCAATACTGTACAACAGCTAATGATTGCCTATTCGCTTCCCCTTACTGCCATACCGCAATTATCCTCTTGCACCATTAAGTAACTCGCTGAGCCGCTTTAAGTTACTCGCCTACACTTATCAGTCTGTCATAAGTGCCACTGAACGCCGAATAGCCTTGTGCTTCCATCATTACGCAGTCAGCTGCCTGCCAGCAAACCCTGTGCAGTTAGTCTATGCTAAGGGGCTTTTATAGCTATAGCCGGTTAAGTAAGCTATTTTGGGGATATCAACAGGGTTTCTATTAAAACTAAAAACAGCCATAGACCAAGCCTGTTTTCTCTTTCCTCGGAGAAGGAATAAACTCTATGATCCTTCCCTTAAGTGGCCCTTAAACCCACTAAGTTCGAGACCTGTAACAACTGCAAATCTAATTGTGGCCAGCACTGCATCCACGCCTAGTGTCCATTTCTGTCCGTCTAGTGCTGCCTTGCCCCCTAGGTGAAATAAAAGATTGCTATGCTTTCCCTCTGTATATTGTAGTATCTTGTGGCATTATATTTTTTATTCTATGCACTAGAAGAGAAAATACTCTACTATTTCTTTTACCTGCCTATATGGATATTTATCTATTAATACTTACCTAATCTAATATAAATAACCATTTAGTTATACTATTCTAGTTCTAAGCTATGCTAATATACTAGCTTCCTTTTATTATAACTAGTTATATAATAGGCAAGTATATTTGTTAAGGAGAGCTAAGTTAACCTTCTTAGAATAATTTCCTTTTACTTTGTAAATCTACTTGAATTAAACTAAGAATTATTATCTTTACTTTAACTACTACTTTATATAATATAATATAAGGCATTATTATAAAATAGGCCAATATCTTAGCTATCCTTTAAATTTTAAGCTTACTAGTAAAGTATAGCTAGATAATATTAAATCTATTGCAGTTTACTTAGGGCTTCTCTATAATATTATATATCTCTTAGATATGCCCTTAGCCTAATTATTAGTAAGGGTTATTTATAGCCTATACTATAAATCTATTTCTTATTAAAATTATAATAACTTAATACTTTATCTCTAATAAATAGCTAAGGCTATAAGTAATTACTACTAGTTTAGCTATATAAGGGTTATATTCTTCCCTTATTCCTAAGGTAATTAAAAAGGTATTATTAATCTTAATAGCTTTTACTATAGATATAGAGAATTTAATAGCCTATCTTATGCTAACTAGATTATTCCTTATAGAATTGCTTATTAATATCCTGATTGCCTATCCTGCCTTAGCTATTTATTTAATATTATCCTTTTCTTCCTCTCCTTAACTATTTACTATATCTTTTAGGCATATCTCCTATAGTACAAAGGTGAAAAGCTAAATAACTTCTATAATATCTATTAATAACTCTCTCTATATACCTATAATATGCCTAAGGGGGGATACAAAGCATCTAAAGGCTTTAATTCCTCGTAGAGGATTTTAGACCAGGTTGGTTCGTAGTAGCATATATATATATATACCTATAGTTTGCTTACTTATCTCTAGAACCTTTCTTAGATAGTTGCTATATGGGCTTCAGCTTCGGCTACTCCTGTCGCCATGCTTGCGAAGTACCCTATGATTGCTCCTATACGTTGTACTCGATGGATCGTATACACCAATGCTGCTTTGCACGCATACATCCAGACGTTGTAGGCATAGTCCACCACAGGGGCTACCACTAGAATAGTAGGCATATAAGGTATTCATTAACTTGGAGGGCAAATTCATCCTCGGAATATTTATGTTGCGATTGTATCGCTTGGAAACGTCATGAGTTGTTTAGAAACTGTCCTGGCAACTGTTTTCATATTCGCTCTCAGCTACTCCAGTGGTAGGCAAAGGGACTATCATCGTCTGTCTGGGCAATGCCTGCAGTGGCTTTCTGGTTCGATATAGCGGCGGTTTTCCTAATACGGCTAAGCAATATCTTCGTTGCAGTTTTTCAATTAATAGAGTACATGTTTTTTGTCTTAATATAACTCGTCTGGAACTTCATCAGTTTTGACGCCGATGTGAACGCCAAAGCCATTATGGTAGCTACTGAAGTGGCGTGAAATAACCCGTTAGCCTATATTCTCCTGTAACGACCCAGCGTTATATGCATCAATGAATGGATTGTTATCTTCGCCGGATGTGGAATCATCGTTGCTAAACGGGGGAAAGAAACCAGCAGGGAGTAGCAGTGGAGCCGGTAGTAGTCTCTCCGTGCGTCATGACAGATACTTAATCTTAATAGACCGTGATTCTTCGATTGCTTTTATCTCTAAACCACCGGCAACGGGACCAGATGCTACTATCGCCGCCCAGTGACGGATGGCGCTTCTGTACGTTTATTTGACCTCCTAACGTGAGGTTCGGAAGGCCATGGGAGAATATCTTGCTTAGGCCGCTTCGTATCGACAAATACCGTAAACTGGTCATCGGGGCGAATACCACCAAGTCCGCAGGATTCTAAGGATTGCTGTCTTATATACTTCTGGTCGTTGTTCCAAATCAAATCCAGCTCGATATCGCTGCTTTGTGCTCTGTCATCGTTCATCGGGCCCTCAATTTTATTATTATCCCGGTCTATGACTGAAGTTTGCTGATGTATGCCTTTGCATCGATCCTTCAATGGCTTGTAATTGATGAAGACCCTGGAAGCTGTTCGTCGAGACCGACCAAATTCTGATGGTTGTGCAGAATCTTTTCTAGTTTGGGCGTTCGAGGGCGTGCGAGGGGTTGGCGATGGATCAGCTGGATCACCTGATAAATCAGTGCAGAAAGGTGCACCGCTGTAGTATATGATAGCACTATCGTGGTGTTACTACTTGGAAGCCGACCCCCTGGAGTAATTCAAGCCAAAGCTCGACCCGCTAAGATTATTATTATCTACGGCTATAAATAAGCAAACCAATAAACCCCATAAAGTATGCCTACCTAATGAATCCCGCTGAGCAAACAGTGGTTTATAGTGGAAACTTTTAATATAAGTGTAAAACTGTGAATTAAAGTTAAGCGTATTCTTACTTGAGTCGCTAAATTTGTATTTATTACTAGTAATAGAGCTAGTCTTTGGGCACTTTAGTTTCTTTTCCGGATAATTGATATTATTAGGGAAAAAAACTTCTCGCAAGTTATAGCCAGAGCTGTAATAACTTAGTTTAATATCTTTGGATCTGCCTTGCCATCGAATTTTATGGCTGTTAGGAGATACCTGAAATTTGGTGCTGCTTTCTAAGACGGCTCAGTGAACAAGGTCTGGTGTTAATTAACCAAGTGGAGCTGGGCCAAGGTGTATAGCAGGTTTAAGGATACCTAGCCTGTAGTCTCTAGGTGGGTATCCTGGTTACTCTGCTATCTAGATAATAACTCGGGCAGCAGTAGGTCTAAATGTCGGATGTAGTTCGGATTCTCAGACGGACTATGAGCATGATCGGGATCCAAATCACATGGCCGCGTGGGTCGCTGTTTTGGCAGAGAAAGGGCTGGGGAGGACAGCTTGCTATCAGAGGCTAAGCCACTATCATCGCACTTAGTCTCTATGTTATCCTTATTAGAATCAGAAGCCGCCCCAGGTTCACTTGAATTACACTGGTTTCCCTATGAGCGAGATTGCTGATCTAGACGGAAGGTTCCTGCTTCCCTGATAGGCTTACTTCCATAAGTGGTTGCTTCGTGGATAGATGATGGGTCCGCCACCTGTACATCTAATACAGCCCGCGCCAAAATGAAGCTACCACCCGGCCACATAGGCGGTGTTTTCGAGATATCGGCACCATCACCTATGCCTATAAAAAGCTATTCGAGGCGACAAATAAAGAGACTCTTCCGCTCCTTGTCTATCATGATTACGCGTTATGGATACAGGCCATCCGGAACATCTCTAAGGAAACCCTCAACCGTATCCTTTGAAGTTTTGCTTGACATTAAGTATACAAGTATGGCTTCTCCATATTCCAAAAATCAGACTCTTTCCAGTAACAAGATACATCAACTATAGCTTTGCATCAGCTTTCTTCTAAACCACTGAGGGTCCGCTAAAAGTAGTACATACCATCTATAGCATTATTAGAAGTCGCATTATAGCTCGAGTAGTTATGCCACTCTGGTGAGCCGCTTGGCCCCATCTTATGACTGCCGCTGAGGGAATTAAGATAGGGAAAATAATCGGTTGGTAATAGCAGGTTTTTACGTAAACTGCTTTGATTTAAAAGCATCTTGGCCCCGTAAGCTTATGGGACCTAGAGCGAGACCCTAATAGTACTGCTTAATTATCCATATCGCAACAAGTTCCGAGAATGTCCATTATCAGGCTACATTATAGTAAGATTTCCACGGTACGACAACCATGCAACACGGTCGGGAGACTTCTAGCAACAAACAAAGTGTCCTGTAGAGCAATTAGGCAGGATTAGGAATAGCAACGAAGAAGCAGTCATAGATCAAATCACAAGAGGGCAAGAATCGAGCTGCCGGAAAAGAATCGCAAAGAGTGTCATGATTAGGTAGTGGCTGGTCGTTGCTCGGTTGATTAAGACCATTAACGGTGTATACAGAAATGGAAGTGCTGCAGTGTGTTATGCTGGCTTTGGAGGAGACTGCTGGTAGATTTTGAGATGCTTACCAAAACGCAATGGAGCCATAGCCGACAATAGCAAGTTGAAGATAGATTTCCAGGCTATGCAAACCGTTTCGTTAAGGCGATTATTATTAATATAGAGTCTTCTGCAGCTGGGCTGGCGAAGTATCCGGAAGTTTGTAATAAAAAAGGTCATGGGATGAATTTGCTGTTTCTTAATGAAGTTTGGTTATTGAAAAGGTAATAGACAGTCAGTGTATCATCCAAGCCTAGCGTGCCAGCGATAGAATGGAGAGCTCGAGTTGCAGAGGGATAATCTAGTCAGAGATCTATTTAAGCGCTGAGAGTGCTCAAGAACTCGTCTAATTTAGCAGTCAACGACTTTGAAGAGGGAAGGAGAAGAGCGTCGCCTAGAATATCCTTATGTAATATGTAAAGCCAATGGTCCGCCCCAGACGAAGGTCGCTGAGACTGCTACGATAAACAGCTGAAGCGTTCATGTAACCAGGCGTTCGACATGAATAGTCGTGTGGGGACAATTTATGATAACAACCGCCGTGACGATTTGATTGGAGTATCATGTGCGGTGCTTTGCAAAAAACGTACGAGCACGAAAAAAGATGTGAGGACCGGGAGAGATGCCGATCGTCGCCAGAAGCAGAGACCTGGTGGTACGAGACATCGATTAATAGGATTGTGGAGTTAAAGCCGACGGTGATCCCAGAGCCAGGGCCCGTGGAGTGGAGCTATCCACTTTAAGAGAGTATGAATCCAAAGGAAATATTAGGGAATAATTACTATTAATAAGCGTTAGTAGCGATAGCGAGAGACAAATAGAAATTTCACGGGCAGTTCGACATTGTTGGGATGTTCATAGGAGATATCCGAGGTGCTCTGATAGGATGGTGAGGTTCTAGACCGCCATAGATGTGGTACTAGGGTCCCCTCGCTCTAATCCACCGGAAATGAGGTAACATTCTATCGTAACTGACCCACCAAATTGAATCACTTCTCGGTCACCCAAAGCCACATAGCTCCACCTTTGCAAACAATCTAACCAGTCCTGGCCGACATTTGATTTCATATCTAACGCTAAAAAAGCGTGGCTGAAGGTCTGGAACAACATATCAAGGGAAACATCACGATACCCTACAGCATGTAGTTTGACAGCAACAATGAGCCAAGCATGCAGCTTGAAAACGGAAAACTAGAGTCAACTATCCCTTTGCCTGGCATAACCCTACACAACCGTCAACTGAAAGGACCTCGACCAATAAAAAGGGGCTACCAAGTGAGGCTTTGGTAAAAGAGGAGAATGCTAATCTGTGACGGGTTAGTTCCCAACTGTAAATAAACCAAGCCGTGTTGGGTTTATTGTTGGCAGATTGTGTAGGGCGTAGTGCTAAGCGGTGCGAAGTATCACATCTCTTAATGTTAGATTCAATACGTAATGACAGTGGAAGCTTTGGCTACGAATACATTCCTAGAGATTTATCTTTGTACTTTTCCTCTAGTGACTACCTGACCTTGGCTTAACGTGACGGTAGACACCGTGCTGTCACAGGAGCTGAGCGACTTGCTCCGCCACGACACAGCTTCTGCTATCTTTTGAAATGAAACCTTACTATTCAACTGTTCAACTCTCGAGATCATATTGTCCAGCGAGAGGTCGACGTTGATTAGCCATATTCATAGACAACTCCGAGGATTGCCTAAAATAAAACACATGACTAGTACATACATACACACTCGTTTATTTCTTGAAAATCCTAATATGGTAGCTTGCGAGCCTCTCAAAGTCTCATATACTAGATAGAAATCTGCTTAATTTATGTTAAGTTGATATCTTTAAAATACTTTCAAGCCCTGCTGTCCCTGGGCAACATGACCGGCACCAATTCTGCAACATTCGACCTTAAAAAGAGCACACCGTCTCTACGAGGCAAAACCATTCTCATCACAGGAGGCGACAGTGGAATTGGAATTGGAAGTAAATAACCTGTTATTTGGCTTTGCTTTCCTCCTTATAAACATTCCTATCGGTAAAAGACGTAGATAACGCTAATGTCACTATTACTGATATCCAACGACAGGCACCTAACGCCTAAATCCGTACCATTTAACTAGACCTTGAATTATTCCCATCTATTAGTACTGCTGCTGCTACTCTAATTGCGCAGATAGAGTGTAATTAATCTTCTCTTTCTTAATTCGGAGTTATAGAAGTGTCACCTGTTTACCGAAGATAGTTCTAAATACCAGTTTAGGATAAACTATCTCAGGAATACTCTATTTGCTAAGCTTTTACTGTCGGTTATTATCTAAACGGCCGAGCCTGAGAGGGGCGCACTGTCCACTTGCCACTTTGTATGACATAGTTAGCTTGCTTATACTATAATGTTTCTCCAAGCTCTATTAAACTTTTATGCATCAGCATCTAACCTCTGAGAGTCTTGGCCTTAATACTTCTGCGTAAAAAAAACTTTAAACCAATGAGTCCCGACAGAATTCTAATGATCGTTTATTTGTGCTATTTTATTGGCGAATTCCTCTGAGGTGCTGATTTGTTGCCATCCAAATACTCCACTATGGCCATCACCAACGAGTTTATTCCAGAAGCTTTGCGCTGACCTCCTTATCTTTTGTATCAACCTCAGTGTCTGCTGTTCCATATTTCTCTAGCGAATTCTTCAACCATCTCATACCCCTGATATCGCAGACAGAATGGTCGAGTAACCCTCCTAGAGGCCGCAGTAGATGGCTGCGAGGTGATGCGAGGAAGCGGCGGCGTGTACAATGAGTGGCCTCACTTTCCTCTCTTGAAACGGAATCCCGCGGCACAGAGTCCTCGTGGTCCCCTTCTGATGTGGGCGTTGAAAGTCCCCTCCAGCCACCAACCACTCCGCCTCTCGATTGATCCAGCGTCTCATAAGGCTTCAGGAACCCAGGTAGGATCGAGTACTCCATGAGCTCAAGGACTATTTGGACGACATCATCCAACTCTGATGGATGTGGGGGCAATGCAGAAGAACGTAACCCAAGAAGCCGAGCCCTAACTTCAGAGGGCAGGTTGACCTCACGATCTCCGTTAGGAAGGATATAGGTGCTCAGAAGGTCTTCCCATAGTTCCTGCAGATAATCGTAATGACGTCTTAGATATTCCCAAGGGACTTTTTTATCCTCGACTATCTCTGCATAACAAGCCCGGTATCTCGATGCATCTTGGATGAATTGAAGGGTTTCTAGGCAGTGATTTCTTGAAAGGTAGGCTATAAAATCATTGAATCTCGAAGGGTCCGAATTTAAATTAGACAAAGTCTCAGGTAATAACGCCATGATAAAATGTGTCTTTGGGATGAGGAACAGCTTGTGATCTAGTCCTCTCGAGCCTCAGGCCTTACCCTTCTTATATGTCAGATACTTTCTTCTCCCTCCATATACTCGAGATGATTTCGGCTGTTCTTTATTGGAGAACTGCGTTCCAAACCCCGCGTCTGTGGCTTTGGGGCAAAAGATCCAACCCGTTTTGATTGGATGCTTGGCAACGCCCAAGTCAAGGCCCCAGTTTATATCAGTCTGTCAAAATTCTGTTAGTCCACTCTCAAAGGATTTCCTCCACGGGTCTTCGAAGCTAAATTTTTAAGCTGTCAGGAGATTACTGTGGCCAATACTCGTGGGGTCACTGGAAGCCACGATGTCGATTGAAAAATACGTCCGATAACCAACCAACACTTGCGCGTATGTCACCACTACCACCACCACACCACCAGCACGACCTATCTTAACGCCCAATTAGCGGTCTCTCCAGCTTCAAAGGCCTAGATGCGTTCTACATGACAAAGGATTGTCTAGGTCGGACCCACTTTATGATTCAGAGCGAAGGGAATTCCGCATCAAGCCGAGACCTAAGATGCATGGCTCTGCAGGTCTTGTAACCCGAGATATCCCGCAGCAAAACATTTTTCTGTTTCATTCTATGAGGGAATTCTCCCAAGCGGGTAATTCTAAACCAAATCCCCTTTCCAAAATGGCCTGATGCCTGCATGAATTGCAGAGGCCAAATCTGACAAAGACGGCGGCGGCCTAACTATCGGGGGTGTTACTGGCCCTGTAATTCTAACCATTGTAATCATTTGCATCCCTACTCAAGAATTATTACCAGAAACGCATAGCGTTTCCATAGGCAGAAACATGGGACGAACATGCTAGACGGTGATTGGTCAAAAGTCAAAAACAGGAAACGCAGTGCGTTTCTGATGGTAATTCTTAATTAGGCAGCAGGTTCGAATCCCGATTTTCATTAGCATGGCTGTATTTAGTATGAGTTTTCCACTGGATTCAGGCCCGGTCCTGTCATAAACACTTGACTAGGATAGGATAGGAAATGCCTGCTCTGATCAGCACCAATCCTCCTATACATGAAATAATATAAATCTAACTCTACACCCGACGAAAAATTAACCCTACTGTGTTCAAAGTGAGTGAATAAAATCAACTCTACTAGAGTTGGTTTAATCATTAGCTACTAGGCAGTTAAGGCGGTGAACGCGATGACCTCCTGTAGCGATGCTTCACCTGATCTGTGCCGGGCTTGGTAGTCGCCTGGCAGAGTAGGCTCCAAACTAAGGTCCTCCAAGCTCAACCCTGCTACCGATATTTCCAGTCCTTCCGCGTCCAAAAAAAGACTCTTCTCCAGCTTACAAGGGTCCACGTTCTGCTTTTTGCTGTACTTAAATTGTAGTCTCGCCGGCACAATTCCCGGACCCATCCATGGTGCTACCTTATCATGATATGAATCAATGGTTTAACCTGGAACACTCGATACCGGAAGATGCTCCTCTTTCTTCTTTCATGGATCAACTAGATATGTTTGGTTTGGGCATGGACTCTATGCCCCAGGCCATCAATCACCTTTCGAGTACTGATTTCTCACCACCAACGGTAGAGGGGGATTTGCATTTCAACTACCCTGATCCGTCTCCCTTTGCTATTACAGCTTCTTCGTATTCACTGCTTTATTTTCATGAAACCCAGGGTGAGATATATCCAGGAGATATGTTGCCTTCTGGTTTACTGGATCTCGACTTCACTCTGTAGAGCGGAAGTCCCGAGTACAACCAGACAAGCGATTCTGTCCCCGATACATCTTGTCCGCCGTTTCTCTAAAGTGGAGCTACAAAAACACACTCATTTTGCAGTACTGTGTCTGATCCCTACCATTCTCCTGACAATATATCCGCGAGAGAGGGTCTACGCTTAGGGACGACGGATGCTCAGAAGTTTAAAGAGTATCCTGTTACCCGATTGAAAAAGAATGAGTTTATCGAGAATGGAAAGTTCCTTTGCAATAATGCGGACTATCAATAGACCTTTGACAAAAACCGTGAGAGGAAGTAAGCCACGGCAAGTTTCCGAGTTTGCTCTTGCTAATCAAGGCTGAAAGTAACCATCTTCGAACACATGAAAAGCCTCTGGCCTGGCTGTCAGGTCAAAGGTTCATGGAGGAAATATTCCATTCGGCATTGCGATATTCATTACTCGCAGAAGATCATCCCATGCTTACAATGTCACGAGACTTTCACAAGACCTGACCACCTCAAGAGATATGTCGAAGAAACGCACAAGGGGAAAAGCAGAAAGCAGAAGTCTTAGCTACAAACTTTCGTTGAAAATGCATACCAAGATAACTATAGGCCTCAATCGTTCAGTGATCCATCATCAGCAGCCTTGAATAAACAACCCCTTCACTGATCGGGTTACCTGAAGTGCGAGGCAGGGATTATGATCCCCACTTTGGTTGATGCCTTCTCCAATCAAGTCAATAACCCAAACCTACACCTCCATCCGATTCCTCGTCACTCTCTCCAGACTCATTATCAGTGTTATCAACAGTCTCATCATCATTGAGATGCGCTAGTGAATCGGAATCTGTAACTTCTATAGTCGTCAGGATATATATGGATGCAAAAGTTACAGTGGTTTTAAATGAACTGACCATCACTTTCTCCATCACCGCTCTCAAATACTTCTCCAACTTCAGAAATTGCGACAGATCCCATGACCGCAGTGATGTTCGTTATCGAGTCTGGATGCCATGGGGTTGGTTGTTGTTGGGTAATAATCTGCTCCTCGACAAGGTTGCTCAGCTCTTTGCTAAGGTTTGCCAAAACACGGCGTTGATCTGGCCAGTACTTGCTCTCCACGCGCTCAGGTAGATCGATAGGACGCCAGTTGAGATATGTCTTTTGATGACATTCGGGCTCCACAAATCTACCAGGATGCCATTTGAAGTATAATTTGCAGCAGAAGCATGCAAGCTTGCTGCAGGCTATGTAACGATCATGTGCCACAAATTTGCGTTGATTTCGATGAAATTCTTCGAGCATTTGGATCTCCGCGTGGACATTGTGCTGTCTTTCCTCGTCGTCAGATATAGCCCTGATCGCATCTTCAAGCCCCAATGAGCCATCTAATTGTCCTAGATAGACTTGCAGGTCCTCTAGGCGTGGATCGTCAGCAGGAAGCATTCTTCTGATTATTGAATCCAAGTTTCTTAAGCCATCTGTCATAGGTATCTTTGCTGCGACTGGGGCTTGTACTCTTCTGATTTCGTAGGAGTCCAGAAGAGGTCTCAGTAATAGCGAGTCATTAACGAGATTAGCAGGTGTGCGAATCTTCTCAGCTAGACGGCCAACGAGATGCTTGACAGAACGAAATGCTTCTGCTGTTCCTTGCGGAGCTACTATCATCTCCTGTCGTAGAGCCTCTAATGTTGCTATCTGAGGAGCGTGGCGAGCATTGTAAGCAGCCCGACAAAGGATTAAAGGGTCGGTTGTGGCAGAGGAGAATTGGGGTAACCAGTCTAGTAGAGCGGCAACTCCTACTTGCTTGTCAGCTGAATGTCTCTTTGTGACCACTTCTGTCTCACCAGGTGTCTGAATAGTGTCGAGATTGGCTGTTAAGTAAGTCTCGCAGAAACGCGTAGCCCGATTTAGCATTCCACGTTCTTTTCTTAACCTTGAAGCAGCAAATTGGATGGATCTAACTGTTAACATTGCTATCAGCGTTTCTCTTTCTGTTTCCGTAGAGTTTGGTTCTCTTCGTAAATCTTCTAAGACAGTAGAGAGAAACGCGACAACGCTATCATTTGGCGACACGTTCGACGCAATCCAAAATACCACACCATTGTCCCGAGACTCAAGAGCTATTGAAGTTGTTGTTTTGCCGCCTCTTTGGTAGTCGCAAAAAAAAACATAAACTTGAAAGAAACCTTCTTCTTGCGCTTTGCAGGTCTGTAGGGGGTCGGGAGACGGCGGTATGGGGACCGTTGGCTCTTTTAAGGATATGAAAGAGGGCAAGGAACTCAAAGAGTCGAGAGAGAATTCTCATGTACTTGTCTAAACGTGGTGGTCCGATACCCATGTTGATGGCAGGATTTGTTGTAATAGCCACTAGAGGACCAGGTTATCTTAACAATGCAAGAGTTGTTGTAAAAAGGGATGAAACCAGTAGGAAGTAGATGTCGAGGAAAAGGCTGCCTTTAAATATTTATTAATCTTTTCTAGTTTCGGGTCTTTGAAGCCCAATCAGGTTTTCTCGTCTGGTTTGGTAGGCTTCCCGCATATGTGGGCAGTCCTACAAGGGGGAGACTTGAAAATAAAAAATCGACTAGTGTCAAGCACATTCGATATTTCGATGGATGCCTGGCCACACATTTACTAACTTTACGACATCGCGTCGCGGCAAGTGAAACCACGTATTTTTGACATGCCAGACTTCTTAATAGAGGGAATATTACTAATATTTCTTAATAAAGTCAAAAATCAAAAATCAAGAAGACAAAAAGGAAGTAAGATAATAGTTTAGTGCCATGAGCAGAGTCGGGAAATAGCTATAGTAAGTTCTTTAGCTCCATCAGACAAGATCTGCCGTAGAGGACTCCACGATCTTGGCACTTCCACATATGCTCAAAGTCTCGACATGATAATGACGGCCGGGCAAGGACTCAAACGCCAGTCCAAATACCAAATTCAGAAGTTGCTCCCAAGCATACAGCCTCAAGTGTTCAAAATCAACTCTTCGAGCACGGCATTGATTGGTAGCATCTTCCAGCTCGGAAGCGACTCAATCAGGGCTATGGAAGTCGGAAGCCCATCCAAAAATGGGCTGGCGGATCATGCGAAAGATCTTATAAATCAGACCGCGGCGATCAGGACATGATAAATGTCGTGAGAAGAACACTCATCGTGGCGACGTCTAGGGTTGCCATCAAATTGCGAATTTCATATTGCGCAACACTCCAAGGTCACCTGGTAAGTCTGTAAAATAGTGTCAAGTGCAACACCCTCATCTTGTGCGTGCCTCATCACGGATATTGTGTATTCAAATGGGTAACCTTTCTCCTCTGAGCTTTTAAAAATCTCGATGCTCCAGGGCCATGCTGGGGTCAGTGTCATGCAACTTATATCGATCCAGCCAGGAATACTGACACGACCAGTACCTTATCCACGATCTTATCTTTGAACCTTGGCAGTGTAGTCAAGAGAGGCTGGAAAAAAAGCTTACTTCAATGAAACGGCAGTACAATTGTAGGGAGATCTTGATTAGTGCAGAAGAAAATGTGCTATATTTTCTTGTCTACATGCTCGAGTAAGGGACTTTTGCTTCTGCGCCTAACAAAGTTCCAAACACAGCCAATCTGGTAGAATTAGAATTGGCATTTATTATCATTCGGTGTGCTGGGCGGTAGATGTGATTCAAGAAGCGGGCTTAATGCATGTGTTCCGCCAATAACTCACAGCTTACTCAATCAGGTATGCAAAGCCAATTGAAGAACCAACATGGACATATAGAGTAGTGGGACTTCGTTACTCATAGCATGAAAACCTCAACCACCATTCAGTATACCCACGCAACCTGACCAAGCCCCAGCCTCACCATGCCTCACTCAAAGATGGAACATACCTGGAGCCCATTCGCCTAGGAAGGCTTTTTTCTTGGGCCGCTAGTCGTCAGACTACTTGACGTAAGGATCGAGCTTATTTACTCCTGGGACTGTTCAACGTTAATATGCTACGCTCTTTATATATATGACGAAGGTGGTTTCAAACAGGGAAACTAGTCCATACTAGGTTTATGTTTGCAGATGGCATAGGGCGTTAATACTAAGCAGGTTAGTTATCACGTCTCTTAATAATCAAGTAATACGTATTAGGCTTATTAATATAAAGAAGTCTTATTAATAGCTGGTAAGCTAAGTCTATGAGAATGCTAATAAATATAATCTATATACTAGTAAATAATAATAGCAATCAGCGAGGTTATCGCAGAATTAGTGGTAATTATAGTAGATTAACACTGATCATAATAGATCATCTATAATTATAGAGTCTTGGCACTGATCTGTTTTATAGGGCATATATATAATTAGAGGAAAATATAAGATATATATAATATAACCGTTAGGGTTATAATATAATCTCTCCCCTCTGTTAGGCCTTATCCTTAAGGCCTAGTTAATATATTTTCTATTGGTTATCCCCTGGTAAGTCTAATCTTAATCCTATAATCCCCTTAAGATATTTAATTATATAGCAAAAGCTAAGAAAACCTCTACTAATAATCGCCAATCTCTCTATATCCTTATTATAGCATTTAGGAATCCTATTATGCCTTATTCTAATTATATTTATTAGAAAATAAAGAATTTATATATCCTTAATCCTGCAAAATCGAATTATTATAATCTATATATTAAATCTAGGATATCCTGCGATAGTTATAGTCTATCTATGGCAGCTAATATATTTATTTAGTATGAAATTATTTTATAGGTTTACTAATATAATATCAGCTTAAAAGATTATTAATAAGAAGCATTACCTTAAGCATAAGAAAGAGATTACTAAGGATAAACTAATTAATCTTTAGGCAGAATCTACTTATATCTATAATAAAATAAATACTTAGTTTATTAAAATTACTTATTTAAGGTATTAGTATTATATAGTAGAAGTAAAAGGCTTAGATATAATCTAGCAGGGTCTTAGCTTTATAAATAAGTTAGAGAGGGCAGAGTATAATAAGTAGGCTGCTTTAGAAAGTGCTATAGTTAATAGGTCCTTCTAGGACTAGTCTGCTATTACTAAATAGTCTAAGTAAGATTTATTAAATCTTAGTGCCTTTCTTAATTCTTCTAGTTCTAATAAAACTTCTTTAGGAGTTATTAGGCATTAGTAAGATATTTTATTAGTTCCTATATATTTTCGCTTTCTAGGTAATTCTTCTATTTAATTAGGTATATCTTTTATCTGTTGATTTTATTTATTTTCCTAATTGCCTCTGCTTTATATACCTCTGGTCCTATAATTTATCATAGTTCATTGCCGGTTTTAATATATATTATATCGGCGGCTAATTCTAATATTAAAATATAGTAGATTAGGTAATATCTAATATTTAGAGGTAGGTCTAGTTTATATTAATCTTCTCCTGTTTTTTATTTAATCTTAACTGGTCCTAGGTACTTATAGTCTAGTTTATGGCTTAGTTAATCTGTTTTAATGTTTTTAGTAGATAGGTAGACTATATCTCCCTTTGCAAAGGTTAGTCCTTTTAACCTTTTAGGGTTATAGTATCTTTATATCCTTTTTCTAATATGTTCTAACTCAGTTTTAAGTTCTTTATAAATTTCTCTTAGCTTATTGCTTATAATAATAGCTATTAGATTTATATTCTTAGGTTCCTAGGCATTATAATATACATCAGGTATAAATCCGATATTTATATCAAATAGCATAAGTTTTATACTTTTATTATAGGCGGTGTTATAGGCTAACTAGGCGCTTAGTAGCTTCTTAACCTAATTATCTTACTTATAATTAATATAATACTATAAGTATTATTTTAGTACTTAGTTTATTTATTTTATCTAGCTATCTGCCTATAGTCTAAAAGCTATAATAAGTTAGTAGTTGACTCCTATATATGCTATAAGTAATTACTAGAATTTAGAGGCAAATATTAGTCCTCTATCTAATAGAATCTCTCTTAGTAATCCTTATTCTTATACTACCCTATTATAGAAGATATAGGCTATTTCTTCTATATCTATTACCTCTCTATAGGGTAAGTAGATTAAGTATTTTATAAGTCTATCTACTATAACTATAATACTATTATAGAAGATTTTAGTTAAGGGTTCTTTTAATAGCAGTAGTTTAGTTATAAAGTCTATTATAATTAAGCTCTATAGTTGTTCTATAACCTCTATTAGTTATAGTATTCTATAAGGTTTATATTATTATATCTTTATTTTAGTGCAAATATTATATTATTTAATAACCTTTTCTACTACTTCCTTTGTTATTTAGTAACCTTACTATAGCAGTTATTTCTATATTTTAGTAACTCCTTAGTATCTATATAATAGGTCTGCATAGAATTCCTAGATGAACTTCTGTGGTTCTCTTAGGATTTCCTTGGTTTCTTTTATTTATATCTATCCTAATATTTATATTAGTTAGGTAAATTAGTATTCTTCTTTCTAATTCTTCTCTAGGAGTTATTTCTTTGTTTTAGGTGTACTAGTATTATAGTCTAGGCATCTACTAATTATATCTGCTTTTCTATTATCTAATCCTTTTTTATAAATAATTATAAAGTTAAATTCATAAAGGTATTTAATATAGCGTAATTATTATTAGTTAAGCTCTTATATTATAGTAAAGTATAAAATATTCTAATGGTTAGTATAGACTTTAATTTAGTATATACTTCCTATAAAGTAGTATTTAAACTCCTTAAAGCAATTAATAATTACTAGGAACTCCTTATTATAGATAAGGTAATTAAGTTCTAGTCTATATAACTTATATAAGTAGAATGCAATAGGATATAGCTTACCTTAATTATTATATTATCTAATTTATCCTCCTAGTGCAAAGTCTAATAAATTAGTCTTAAGTTCTATTTCCTTATTAAGGTCAAATATAACTAGTATAGGTTTACTAAGGATAGCTTATTATAGTTATTTAAATACTTCTTAGGTATTTTATTTCTATATAAATTTTCTATCTTTCTTTATAAGTTCAGTAAAGGGGTTTGTAATTTTACTAAAGTCTTTAATAAATCATCGGTAATAGTTAGTAAATCCTAAGAAGCTTTATACTTCTTTTATTATTATTAGTAGTAGCTAATCTACTACTACTAAGATTTTCTTTTATTCTATCCTAATTTTACCAGGTATAATAGTATATCTTAAAAAGTTTACTTCTTTTATATAGAAATAACTCTTTTCTAATTTAACTAGTAGATTAGTATCTTATAAGGCTTTTAAGACCTTATAAATATATTCCTTATATTCTTTTTTACTATCTAAGAAGATTAGGATATTATTTAGGTAGTATACTATAAAGATATCTAAGTACTATTAAAGTATATTATTAATTATCTGCTAAAATGTTATAGGTGTATTAGTAAGTCTGAAGGGCATTACTAAATATTTAAAGAGTCTAAACTTAGTTCTAAATGCTATCTTCTATTTATCTCCTTCTTTAATATAGATTAGATTATAAGCTCCTTTAAGGTCTAAAGTAGTAAAGATCTATTTACCTTATAGATAGTCCTTAAGTTCTATAATAAGCAGAAGTAGGGTCTTATCCTTAATTATAAGGGCGTTTAACTTTCTATAGTCTATAATAAGTTATAGTTTCTTATTCTTTTTAGAAATAAATATTACTAGGAATCTTACTAATAATATAAATATCCTAATATTTCCTTTTATTAGTTTTATTTCTAGGTACTCCTTTAAGGTTATAAGTTCCTTTTTATTAAGGTTATAGATCTTCTAGAATAGTAAATTATCTGTTTTAAGCTATATTTTATAGTCTTAGTAACTATGCTGTAATACCTTTGTTTTAAGTTCTTCTCTAAATAGTTTCTTATAGATATAGTATTCTTCTAGAATATTCTTAAGTCTATCTTATTAGTCTTTTTCCTTATATTCTTTTTAATATTTTAATTATTTATCTAGGTTATATAATTAAGTTCTAAGGAGACCTAGGATCTAATAATTTTATTATTTCTTACCTTTTATATACTTATATTATGCTCTTATTAGAGGTAGTAAATTCTTTGCTTTATGCTTTCCCTTACTATCCTCTTTAATTAAGGTTTAAGATCTCTTATTATTTATCGTGGTTAATTTATTATTACTATCGGGATCACTAGAAAAGGTAACCTGGCCAGTCCTCTAGTTAATATATAGGTTTTTTACTTATAGCTAATCTATACTAAAGAGGATATTAATTTCCTTATCTAAAGGAAGAATATTAAAAGAGATTCCTTGATTTTTCCCTGAAATAAAGACCTTAAGGTAATTAAGCTCCTAGTTTATAATTCTATTATTATAATTAAAGAGTTGCCTTTTTGTATTAAGTAGCAGGTAAGGGTATTATTTCTTTTTCTATAGTAGTTTTAGCTATATAACTATTTTTAGGTTAATAAAATTCTATTTAGCTTTATAATTAATCTAAGTATTTAGCTATTTTCCCTTAATCTGAACTTTTAATATTAGGCGTTTTAGTTTTAGGTCTTTATATAACCCTAGAGTATTTAGTAATCTAAGTTACTTTTATTTCTACTTTTTACTTATCTAACGCTTTATTACAGATAGTATATAACTTTTTCTAATATATCTTGGTATATTTATTTACAGTTATTATTATTATACCCTTCTCTGTTAGGGCAGTTATTAATAAATTCTTTATTAAATAGCTATTACTAGTATTATTCTTCTAGTTCTATGCTTAGGTCTTTATCCGATATTAGTTATCTAGATAGTATATTCTCTTATATTATATATAGTCCGTCTATTTCCTATTAACACTGTATTTCTTCGGTATTATCTATGCTTATATCGCTAGATAATGGCCATTTTATCGGGTAATTATATTATTTATTATTAATTTTTATGGCTTCCTTTTTTATTAGATAGTTATATTATCTGCTGTTAATTCGTTCTTAGTGCTTTTTTTCTTATTCTTGGATTTCTTCCTTCTTATAAGTATACTTTCCTTAAGTTATTTTTTTAAACTCTTTTTCTACTTCTTTAATTAGCTATTAGGAATACTTAATCCCTTTTAGCAGTTCCTTCGTTTTGTGGATTTATTGGTAGTAGGGCATACTAAATTATAATTCTGCCACTCTAAGGTTATTATACTATATATATATAAGGTATCCTTCTATTTTATATTTTAGGTAAGGTTTATTACTTAGTATGCTAGGTATTACTACTAGGAAATAATTATTATTTAACTTTTCTTATTTATGTTTTTTACACTAATAATTCCTGCATAATGCCTAAGATATCTTATTATATTAGGGGTATATTGGCATAGTTTATATATTGTTTTTAGTATTAAAAGTAGGTTCTTTGTATAAGGGGTTAAGCATGTTATTTATATAGTATATTCTAATATAGATTTTATTTCCTTCTTTAGTATCTTTATATTCCCTGGCTCCCTATATATAAAAGTCTTCTTATATCCTATATATCCTTACTCTGAACTTATTATATTCTAGTTAGTATTCTTTTATCTATTTTTTTATAATTTATTTATCTTTAGAATAAAAATATTATATAGTTATTTGTACTGCTTTTCCTTTATATCCTATTAATTAGGAGTTTTAGTATTATTTCTATTAAATATTATTTCTGGCTTTGACTTCTTTTTTTTATATTTCTTTCTTATCCTAGAGTCTAGTTCTAATAGGGATATTATCTATTATTTGGGATAACTAGGCTTACTTATCTATATTAGGGGTAATTATTTTTCCTTCTCTGATAACTCTAAGGATCTAAGGTTCTCTGAGTTTTTATTTCTTATAGTTTTCTTAGTATTAAGTATTTTCCTTAGCTTAGTATATAAGGTTATTCTCTTATCTATCTTTCTTTAATTAGTAGTAGGCCGCTTAGTATTTTTTAAATTTAATACTTCTTATATCCTTGGCGTATTTTTCTTTGCCTTTGGTTATAGCGCCTCTTTCTATGGCTTCTTTATAGGTAGGGAATGGATCCTATGGTTCCTTAATTAAGCTATCTGGGTATAGGCCTTATTTTGGTTTTTTTATTTCCTTTAGGCTAGTGGTTTTATATCTGCTTCTAATAACTCTAAGTATTTAGGGTTCTCTAAGAGCCTCTTTTTTAGTATTCTTCTTTTTTTATCTCCTCTCTTATTACTTCTATTATTCGGATACCTTCCTCTCTAGATCCTGTATATATTTATAATAGTATTATTAGTTTACTTTATTCCTTTTAATTCTTTATTATTATCTCTCTTCTTTAGTTAATACCCTAAGTTATCTTCTCGGTTAGGACTTAGGATCTAGTTCTATAAACTTAATTAGGTAATTAAGAACTATTTTATAACCGCTTTAGGTTATTCCTAGTATTTAAGTATAAATAGCTATTTAAGGGTCCTGCTATTTAATTAGTCCTAGGGTTTACTTACCTTAGTTCAGGTCCCTAGCCCTTCTTAGTTAGGGGCACCTATATACTATATATCTAAATTAGTTATAATTATAATATTTAGTCCTAGATATATCTTACTGCCTATTATTATTGCTAGGTTAGGTGGCTCTAAGTAATATAGGTCTTGATTATATTTTATATAAGGTATTATTTATTTGATTACTTTATTGTTATCCTTGGTTTTAAGAGTTACCCTAGTAGTTATTATTTTATTGCTAATTTAGGTAATATAGGTTAAAGTTATTACCCTATTTATAGTTTGCTTTCTCTCTTCTATATTTATATTATTATTTATTGATTTTAACTGCTATAGTAATATATGCAGTTAAGCCTTCTTTAGGCCTATCGGCTAGGTATAGTTTATCCTTAACTTCTTCTTTTAATCCTCTGTAATAGATTTCTATTAGGGCTTTATTATCCTATTTAGTCTTAGATATAAGCTGCCTAAACTTAGCAGAGTATATTATATAGGACTTATACTACTTAAGCATAAGTAGCTCTGCTGCGGCTTATTATTCTTTATTAATTATACTAAAATTATCTTTAAGGGTTTATTTAAAATTATCCTAGTTCCTAAAGATATTCTAAGTATCTTATTCTTATTTTTTTTCTTTATTTTTAAGGAAGTCTCTTAGGATTAGTTTAAACTAGTCTTTTATATCTCCCTAGATTAAATTTGCAGTATATAGGAGTTTCTTTATAAGGGTATTTAGCTTATTCTTATAGAGGCAGAAGTAAGCCTTTATTTAAGTTAGGAATAGAATTATATTAGCTGCCTATCCTCTAAAGGGTTCCGGCTTAGGGGGTTTAAGTACTTTACCTAAGTCTTATTTATTACTGCCTCTGCTAGCGGTTTTAGTAGGACGTTTATTTACCTAGGCTTGCAGGGTGTTAACGGTAGTGCAGAGCTGCTAGAGCTCGGCTATTATTTCTATGGCACTAGGAGGTAGTCCTATATAAGGAGGTGCTAGGCTGGTATTACTAGTTATCTTAATAGTATAATATTACTTAGTTATTAATATAATATATTCTAAATAAGAGCTATTAATATATAATAAAGGTAGTTTTAAACAGGGAAACTAATCTATACTAGGTTTATATTTATAAATAGTATAAGGCATTAATACTAAGCAGGTTAGTTATTATATCTCTTAATAATTAAGTAATATATATTAGGCTTATTAATATAAAGAAGTCTTATTAATAGCTGGTAAGCTAAGTCTATAAGAGTGCTAATAAATGTGGTCTATATACTAGTAAATAATAATAGTAATTAGCGAGGTTATCGCGGGATTAGTGGTAATCATAGTAGATTAATACTAATTATAATGGATTATTTATAATTATAGAGTCTTGGCACTGATCTGTTTTATGGGGCATGTGCGTGATTAGAGGAAAATGCGGGGTACACGTGATATAACCATTGGGGTCGTAATAATATAGCTGAGCCTAGGTAAGAAGTGGAAGTAATAAAAGAAGAGTATAAAAAATAAGGCAAGGAAGAGACCCTGACGCATCTTAGGTTAGTCTAACCCTAACCCTTGATATTATAAATAAACCGAAGCTTGATTGCCGTATAAATGCATATTTCATTAATAAGCAATTACCAGCAGGCTTAATAAGCTTCGCGCTAAGAGGACAGCCTATCCCTTTGAGTGGGATAGCCCTTAAGAAGGTCACTCGCCCCGTTTTGCTTAGTCATAATGTTATTACGTGAAGGATACCGGAAGTTCGTAAGATGTTTGCCAAGTTTGTAAGGTAGCTCTTTGTAACAATCAGAACTGCTGGTACTTTTACCATTATACAAATTAGCATTAAGGAGAAGTACCGTTAGTTTTATTCATTTTGATTAGTCCTACACCCCTGTCGTGACCCCGCTGACGGGCTGTACTGCTCAAAGGGGTAAGTATGCGCAAGGTGTCTACCCCTCTTGGTTGATGCTGAAAGCCTTTCGTGCTGGTATTACCCCGTCATCCAATAATTCTATTGATGCAGATAAGCTGATAAGGAAGGGGTTTAAATGGGATGTCCCTAATCCGACCAGTTCAGGGGACCTAAACTTTCGAGGAGGCTAGCGGAAGCTAATAATATCTAGAATATGGCTCACATTCATTTTCAGTTTCGTCCTGTCCCAAAACATTGGGTCGTAGTTCGAACAAATACCCATGACCCAGCCAGGGCGCTGGTTATTCAAAGTGACTGCGTTCGCCCAGTCAGCAACAGCATGTTCTGAATGCCCTATGATATGGAGGGACTTGCCTCTGTAACAATCGATCCCATGCAGCTACTCACTCCAGTGCGCAGCCTTCTTGGCTCCTCTGCAGGCCTCGAGTCATATGCCCTAGAAAAGAGTCAGTAAACCTATAGAATGCAGCCACTGACGCTTATGCAGCCAGGCAATGAGCTTTTCCTGGATCAGAAGCCTCCCGAATATCAATGTCTTTTCCGTCTTGAACAACCTCAGAGACCTTAGCCAGGGAGTTGACATGTTAACGACCTAGACTCCATCTTATATAGTTATCGGTTGTCACCCAGATGTGGATCTGGATCTATTGTTACTCAGCCCAAGCCTTTCAAACGGGAGCAACCCCATGAATGAGAACATCCTTAACGCCCTGGGAGTGGCCAACATAGGGATCAAGTTTCTGGCACTCCGTCCAGTTTTCGTACTTTCCATATGGAGAGCGATCTGACATTACCTTTGGAAACTCCTGTTTCCACTACTGTGTGTTGCGACATGATGTGACAGCCACAACTGTGTGCAAAATTGCTCTAGCGCGGGCATCTCGAATATATCTGTATCGGCTGTTACTGACATTAGCGAGTATCCGCGAAGGGTCCTCGTGATTGTTCGGAGGGTGGGGTGTGGCTGTGAAATATGATCTGAGGATCTCGGCATTAATGAGAACGCTGCACCCCAGAAACGACAGCCGAGTCATGATATTGCTTGGATTCCACGAGCCGGGTTAGATAGGGAGCGCCCTTAGTCACCATTACTGAATCGCGTCGCTCAGGACGGCGGCAGCTTTAGTTTGGGTGGGTGCTTACCCCGCTCTCACTAGTAGGTAGATGTTGAGAATGCAACAGCGCAATCTGAGCCCAAGTTGCTGGACTTCGACTATTATCGCACTTGGTCGTATAGGTCAAATTGATTTATATGTTGCATAATCGCCCATAAGAAGATGGAGATGTTAACCATTTCTACTATCTGCCGCAGATGTAATTTAGGTTACTAAGGGGAAAAAAGTCGGCATAGAATAGTGCATGACTCGTCAGCATTTGCTTTAAGATATTGAGAACTTTTAGTATGCTGCATTATATTTCTCACGCGCCTTCATTGATCGGTCTAACGACGTGAGAATACTTTCTTAGTTACCCGCCATATGACCAATGAGAAAGAGATTTACTGACATTAATAGCCAACCTCGCGAGAAGCATATTAGCGGTCGGTTTCATAAACGTCATCATGCCCGCGAGGCTTGAATTAGTATACCATACAAAGTCATGAAATTAGGTAGTGCTTATGGGCCCGGCATTTATTAAATTCAAGTCTTCTATTGCAACATTTCCATAGCCAAGGATTCATCCATCACCACTCCAGTGATTGTACAACCTTCCTTGGCATCAAATCATGTTGACTTTTGGCCAAGCGAGCGAGAGCAGCCCATCAGTGGCATTCTTTTTCGCTGGCTGTATAGCAATCACCCTCTACAATGCCTTGGAAATCATTATTTTAATTTTCATCACCTTCAAGAGATTCTCCGGGTGGTATTTCTGGAGCCTTTTAGTCGCAAGCCTTGGCCTAATCGTCGCCACCATTGGCTTCTTGACCTATTTCTTTAAAATAACCCCACACGCGTACCTTCAAAGCGCTGTTACAATTGCCGGGTGGTGGGCCTTCATCGTTGGGCAATCGCTCGTCTTGTGGTCAAGACTTCATCTTGTCCTCCAGAACCCCTTTATCCTTCGCAGTGTTCTGATAATGATTATCATCAACGCGGTCGTCCTTCTCATTCCCACGACAGCCTTAGCATTCTGCTATAACATTGTCCCAGTCCCGAGGGCAGTTGAACGCGGATATAAGATTATGGAGCCCATCCAAATCACCATATTCTGCGTCCAAGAGTTGATCATATCCGGGCTCTACATCTGGGGAACGGCTAAGATCCTGAAATACACATCGGAAGAAAGGAAGCAACGATTGATGGCAGAACTCATCATTATGAATGTGGTTCTTGTCATCATGGACTTCGTTCTTCTAGGCGTCCAATATGCAGGCTTTCGAATCCTTCAAAATGTCCTTAAATACTTTGCATACAGCATAAAGTTGAAGTTCGAACTCGCAGTACTCGGTAGATTAACAAAGTTTTTCCAAGACCAGGCACTTACTTTTACTTCAAGTACGTTTAGCATATCAGGCCCTATATATTGAAATTTAGCTGATAGCAATTAAGTATTAAATTCTGGTATTATAAGGATGATAAGCTATTTATAATAAACTAACTAATAAGGTATACTTTTTAGTATTTAATATATATAATAAGTATATAATTATATTGAATAAGTATATATAATTTTAATCCTCTTTAATTAAAATTATTAAAAAGATATACTAAATTATAGAATTAACTTAAATTAGTTATTAAACTCCCCTTTAGATATTATAATAACTGTTTAATATATTTATTTACTATACCTGATCTTTCTATATCTTTTATAATATCTTTATCTTGGTTATATTCTGTGGAATCCTTAGTATCCTCAGCACATAATTCGTTGGTGGGTTTATATGCGGCTTTCCAAGGTTGTTCGACGCCGTGTTGTTGTCTTACAACACGTCTTCCTTGGAAAGAAGATTGAGTCGAAAGTCGGGCACCTCGAACGCCTTACTACTAACTTGGGCTTGGACAGCCTGGGCAGGGAAGACAATATTTGCAGACAATGCTCGCCAAAATCCGCGGCCACTTGCCCAGTGGAAGTACAGCGCAGCCAACCAAAAACATTGGGAGTCTATATCGTCTCAAAAATACGAGAAAACACCACAGCCCATCCTAAAGATTGATGTCGAGCAGGCATCTACAACAGCAGGCCCTGTACCCAGGCCAGACCGTGATAAAGAGGAGGTCGTAAAGGTCCCACTGGTTTCAAGATGTTTCAGTTCTCATGTTTTATTTGCACAGCCTTTCAGGTCATTTCTCTGGGGACAAGCTCTCCCAGGAGTAAGTGTGACGGTCGTTCCGGTGGGACAATTTGGAGAGTCGGTCGGGATGCTTTCATCCTGCAAGCCCACTAAGTCCGGACAATGGAAATTTTCCATCCTCCCTCTATGAGGTTATCTCAATTTCAGAGTCAATCATGAATGGTCATGAGGCAGATAACCCTGTCTGGATTAAGTGGGAAAATGGCATTGCCTATAAGAAGGGCGCCAGGAGGGTTTTGAAGTTAGTTTAGTTAGCAGGTGAGTCAGACTGTATAGATTTTATTCTAGGATAGTATTAAGAGACTTGAGTATTTAGGGCTGCTTTAAATTATATCGTAATACTGTTTTCAAAGGAAGCTCGCTTAATCTAAATAATGTTATCCCTTAGTGCTAAAGCATCTGGTATTATAATTTCCGTAACACATCTTCTAACAATAGCCCCACTGGCAAACCCCTTTACAACAACAGTCAGGGAGAACGGAGATACCTATTTAGGCAAGCCCGATCATTCCACTTATTCAAATAGATCGATGCTCTTGCCATGATACTTAGAGAGCTTACTTATATAGATGAAATAGAACGCTAATAATTATACCTTCTCGAAGATGCATTCCTCTTACCTATTATTCTCCTTGCAAACACTTCCTCATCATTACCCCACTTATATAAGTACCATTTACATTATTATATCTGCTAACACAAATCAGATCACAGTAACCCTGCGATAAATTGCTAAGATAATTAATTACTCTATACTACACCCTATTATAATAGACACGGATATTCTTTAAGGCATTAATATTACCAAATAAGTATAATATTACTATAGCATAGATAAAGCTATATGGAATTCCTATAATTAAGAAAGAGTTATTAGGCACTAACATCGTAGTTTGCCCTGTTATAAGTCTTTATATAATAATAGCACTATGACCATTAAGGTCTTCGAAGCTAATACTGCTGCCGCTGCCAGAGGTTATAAGATTAATATAACTATTAATATTAGTAAACTACTTAGAAATAACCAGGACTACATTACCAATAGGATATATTAAGTTAGTAATACAGTTATTTAGTATAGTGCAATCTTAAAAGTTATCTTTGAGAATAAATACCTTAAGAAAGAGTATATTACTTGCCTTTAAAAGGTTTACTTAGATATTAAAATAGCTTTGGTTAAAACTTTAACTACGTATAAATTTATAAAGCAGGCTAATAGGATATACTCCTATCAAGGAGTTATAATACTTTATTTAAAACTTATTTAATAAGAATTAGATAATAAAGTTTAGATTAATGCTACTAGTAATATTTATATCCTTAATACTTTATTATGTATTACATTACTAGGTATAACCTGCATCAGCGCTACGGCTATAGTGGCGATCATAGAAGAGGCACTTAGAAGAGGGATAACAGACCAGCCTACCAAGGTCGAGTTCAAACCAATGGCAGATATTTCAGCGGGAGGATACTGAGATTGGCAGACTAACGCACGAAGTCGTTGTTTCTGTCATGCAACCAGTCCACGATAAGGCATTAAATATTAATGGTATAGTAAAGCTACAGTATATTTTATTGATCCATGGTTAATATAACATCCAACCTCTCATAATGGTGGTCGATTGCTTTATCCACCAATGCAAACTCTCGAAGTAACATCAGCAAACCGTTCAAGTCTGTGAGTTCCAACTCATAGCACAACATCTTAAACAGATCGACTATCGCCTTCTCTGGCTCTATGTCCGAGGCGACAAGGACAACACTAACACACCATAGTAGCAACCGTCTAGCTGTGCTTCTCTCTGCCAGAAACTCAATTTTGTTACACAATTGCTGTAGAAGCTGTCTTCTGATAGTAGCCGACCTTGGAAGTGGGAAGGTAACATGCGTTGCATATAGGAACAATGCAAGCCGGCAAGTCAGATAGATCTCTCGCGACAACGCGATTGCGTCGGGTCCTTGGTCAGAAAGTTGCAAAATTTCCTCCGCAGCGGAGCTAGTGTCGGGTGAAGAGAACAAGTTGTGGTGAACATAGTTTCGACAATCACCGAGAAGGTCAAGGACCTCTGGACTAAATGGCTCCATCGTGTAGTATTGTAGCACACGCGATAGCTCTCCGATCTGTGAAAAAGCTGCCACAATTCCCCGATGCACAGGGGGGTTTATAGAAAGTAGTTCTTCGAAACCAGATCCGGCGCTTTCCAGAGCAAAATGCGAGGCATAAGGTCTAAACAGAATCAGAGGAGATTCCAAGACCATTCTCTTCCCATGGATATCCAGACAGGGATATATTGGCCTCTGCAGCGTGTTTAGAGCACCCATGATGTCAGATAATGAAAGAAGCCAAGCAAGCGCATGATCTTGAAGAGCTTCCACTCCACCATGTCGAGCAAGTAGATTTTGTATAATTGTCCAATGAATTGGGTGGTAATCTCGACTGCCATAAATATCCAGGGCGTGGAGGTAGGTAAATGGAGGGTTGAAAGGACTGGGGTCGCGATATATCCGTGCATCGGTTGTTTCGTTAACCGCCAAGTAGAGGATACACATGATAATACTATCGAGAGGTTTTGATCCGGTAAATGCTTCAACTTCATTCCGCAGGGATTTCAGAGTCAACCCTTTCAAAATGAGTTGCTCTTTTGATTCAGCTTGGTAGGTCGGACCGCCATAGGTCACGTTGAGGACGGAGCGATGGTAGGAAGCTGCCCATAGAACCGCGTACAGGCGTACTTTGTTGTCACATGGGAATACCCAGGATTGATAGCATTTGGACGCATAGGTCATGGGGCGGAAGTTTGGCCAGATAGAAGTGCATGCAAAATGCAGAATCTCCTGGACTTTCAATTGAGAGGTAGTCTCGTCCAGTGGAATCATTGGATCGAAAGCCCCCGCCCCTACATCCCATGCTTGCAAGGGGACAATTTGGCCTGGCGAAGCTGAGGGTTTCCCGCTGACAGAACACAAAAGGCCTTGTCCTGTGTCAGGGGTCGCGTACCCCTTTGGCCTAATAGGCTGATAACGTGTATCGCCCGAGACTCCCAGGGTTGGCAATGTAGGAAGTGAGGCTTTGTCGCTGCATGCACATATATCCCTCCTCTGCCTAAGGAGAAGTTCTCGCTCTGTTGCCGCATTCTGCCTCTGCTGGGATTTCCTTTGGCGATGTGCTTGCTGAAGAAGGCTGGACCGAATCGGCCCTGACCTGTCTACCAGCGCCGGGCCTCCGACGAAGATGAGACGTTTCTCCTGGCTCTCTCCACGTCGTGGCGGCATCTGATGTGATGTCGTTCAATCTCTATGAGTGGAGATTCTAGACCCCTCTTTCGCCATCTGGTAGAGTGGTGGGGCCAAAACCCCTCATTTCCATAGCCATAAATCAGTACCATAAAGATATGGGAACCTGAAAAAAATATCTAAAACATTATTATCATTGGTCTTCTAGTCTATAATATGACACAACGATGAGATTCGAGGAGAGGATGCCAGAGACCGTCGTCAAAGGCCACCTACACCAACAATGTCGTAGGCGATAAACTCAGTTTGTGTCGGGTGTTGTCGGATCATCTGATACATCCGCAAGGTAGTGTATCACATCACCCAATAGCACTCCACTATCTCCAAACTCGGATAACGGCTTTGAGCCTTGGAGCGACTTCATGACGCTCAACATTAGTTGTCGATGTCGCCGGAGATCCTTGATCTCTGACCGAAGTGAATCATTCTCTTGAAGGAGAAGAGCGGCTTCGGTTGTGCTTTCGGTGTATTTGCAAAGGAGTGCTTCATATTCTGTGCGAGAATGATCCAACTGTTGCTGGAGAGCCTTCTGTAATTGGTCCTTGCGCTCACGAAAGCGACGTTGCGATTCTCGATTTTTCAACCGACGCCTCTGTAATACAGATCAGTTCGTCAATGCTTTTGTTCTGAGAACACTTCATTCGTACGCTCTTTGCACTCCCGACTGTAGGGATGGGGCAGCCGTCCAGGCCGATTCGTGTTGTGTAGTTGTCCAATGAGGGAGCCATTGTCGGACTAGCAATTAACCCGCTAGTTGAAGTTATCACTCTGCTGAGATGAAGGTTCTGAAAATTCACGTCTCCAAGATTCTAAGGCGCGGTCAGCATAGGATTCATGTACTAATATGTAGGAAGATTAGGTACCCCATATATAATATCTGAAGGTGTTGTAGTGCCGTCGACTACAGTCTCGCAAGGCGACAAGAGGGGATAAGTGACCTCATGGTGGAGAATTGTAGATGGCTCATCCAACATTGTTGAAAATGCCATGACAAGAGGCTGAATTTTGTACAAAAATGATTAAGATTGAATTAATATAACAAGAAAGTGTAGTAGATGAAATCGAGGAAGACAACCGACTAGAAGGCATCCTTCTCCTGGCTTGCGGGTGGATGCCCGTCTCTTATACTCTCACCTAATGGAAACTGATATGTTCTCGAAACCCGGAACCCTGGATCTTGGCATAAGCGGCAATTTATCCTACTACATACCGAGCTAACCGAAAGCCGAAGTACCTAAGGCCGCAGAGCTTCTCTGGTTTGTGGAAAGTTTACATGGATTTCCTTTATCTTACTGGGATTTTGCTGCGCCATACAGATATATCAGTTCGCTTAAAAACAAGTCCCGAGAATGGAGCGAGCTGAAGATGCTGGCAAATGAGAGACATTGACAGCATTACCTGTCTGGTTATAGCGCGCTCGCTAACCTGAGCCAATCACAACTAAGCAAAGCATTTCTGTATTCGGAATGGGACAATCTCGAAAATTAGATGGAATACTGATGATGTGACGTCGCGGAGCACGTATCAGTTAGAGTTTAGCAGGGAAATGTCCCTAAGTGACGTAAGGCATGAGGGAAAATTCTTAATCACAGTCCAGAGAAAGAAAGCATCACGCGTTTAGCCAAAATGCAATGTCTGATAAGTTGGGCCCAAAACTTGCCTGGTTTTATCAGCTCCACTTAACCTACGGACCCTAAAAATAAGGCTGGAATAAGATAGTTAAAAAAATTTTAAAGCAGGGAAAAGTAAGTTAGGGGATTTTAATTACTTTTAATATAAGATATACTTATTGGCTCGGAAGGGGGGCTAGCTAAGTAAGCATAGTTAGGTATAAAACCCTAAGATATATATAAAAGGGCCAGATATAGGGGGGTTGTTTTTTAGGTAGTAAAGAATATAAGAATTTATATTTACTCAGTTTAAAACTTTATAATATTAACAAATATAACCCTAATATAATTTAATTTCATTTTTTAAAAACCTTAATTATTATATAATTATTATATATTATGGGATTTTATAAGTAATTTCTAAGATTTAACTATTAAAATTAATTTAAAAATAACATAGTTGATAAGCGAGCGCTCCAGACAAGCGAGCGCTCCAGCGCCCTGTATAGCTAAAAATAGCCTACCCTATAGCACCTAGCTACCTTAAATAAAATAGTTAAAAATCTAAAAAACTTTTAAAAAATACTATTTAAGCCTATATATATATAAATAATTTTTTTAGATTTTTAGCTATTTTATTTTATATAGTAAAGCTTATTTATATAGTATAAATAGTATAAATAAGCCTTTTTAATTATAATTTATATAATAAATTAGCTAAAATTATCTTAATAATACTATAGCTTTTTTATATAGTTAAATATATAATATTAAAACTATAGCTCTTTTAGGCTTAGTTTAAACTTTTAAGAGGCTTTTAAAAATTAGCTTATATGTTACGACCCCCGCGCCTACGTCACGTGCCCCCCACAATTTCTACCAATCACACCAGGATCACTTCTCCCCGTAACGATCCTCTTCCATTAGATCACTTGGATCACGACGCTCCAAGACGGGATCACCGTGGATCACGACCAATCCCCATAGATCCTGCCCTTGGATCACTCACATTCTCTATTAAGCCACAAGGCCACTTCTAGTATATAGACCACATTCATTAGCACTTTCATAGACTTAGCTCACCAGCTACCAATAAAACTTCTTTACATTGATCAAGCCTAACACGCATTGAATCTACCATTAAGAGACGTAACACTTCGATAACGCTTAGTACCACGCCCTACGCAATCTGCCAACAATAAACCTAGCACGGCTTAGTTTACCATAGTTGGAAAACCCACCGTCACATTATAAGGTGTAAATTCAAGTGGAGCACTTGCTTATCTGGAGCGCTCGCTTATCAACCACGTTACTAATAATTATTAGAAATTATTAAAGCCCTTTGTTTAAATAGGTTATATAAGAAGTAGCTTAAGGCTATTTAATTATAAGCTAAAAAGGTATTAAAAAAACTAAACCTTTATAATATAATGTCTTAGATATAAAGGCGTTATTATAAGGTTTTAAAATTAAAGATATAAAGAAAATATATTAAGTTTTATATAAGTTTAATTACTTAGAGTTAAAGACCTAAAGTTATAATATTAATATTAATAATAATTAACTTAATTATAAATATTTAATTTTAATTATTAATAATTTTATAATTAATCTTTTAATAAAAATTAATAAGTATAAATTTAAACATATATATTTAATAAAATATATTATAAGTTATATATATATTTAAAAAAAATTAATTACTTATATATAAGATTTAAAGTTTTATATAGAAAAACTAATTTATATTAGGTTTATATTTATAAATTATATAAGGTATTAAATTAAATACATTAGTTATTATATTTCTTAATAATTCAATAGTTAAGTTATTTCTTATAAATAAAATATAGAATATAAAATATTAAAAGTTAAAAACTTATTTAAAATACTTAAAAATAAAAACCTTAAGATAACCTTAAAGTTAACTAAATATATTAAAATAGGCAAGGTATAGGTATTATAATAATGCTAATAAATAATTTATTAATAACAGCTGTACTTTAAATTACCTAATTTTCTAAATCCTAATTAATACCTGGATTTCTACATAATCAGGGCTCCCCAAGCAATTGCACTAAGTATACCCATGTGAGTCAAGCGCTCGGCACCGCTCCCAGTCTCTTGGGACGTATCGGACGCAATTACAGCTGACGCCGATGCTAAGGCAGCAGAATTAGAACTACCTTTCACTGCATCGCAAATCTGTTGGCGCGCGCCCCTAACGTCTGGTACAAATATCGTCAGATGGCGCCTCGCAGCTCTATTGTTTACTCACTTTTGAATATTTTAATAGTGCACTCGTTTTTCAGACATTGCTCGAAACTGTCTGCAAACGGGTCGCTTTGCGAGCATATACATTCTAGGTCAGTACCGGCGCAGCCAATTTCCTTTCCGGCTGTCGAGAGACACTCTATACCGCAGTCTGGCAGCGAAGAAATATCCGAAGGAAGGGCAGAAGGGTCGGTGGAGGTAGTTGCGCTAGTAGTTTCTGCGGTAGTAGAAGAAGCCGCTAAGAAGAGCAGAAACGTCGCAAGGATAAGGAAAATACGGAAGGCCATTGTGATCCTAGTACATGGTGAAAGAGCATAGGCATGTAGAACAGCGTGTGATTAAAGAAGGGAAAGATGGGAATGAGAAATGAAAAAAAAAAAAAGCAGGATTCGATAGGTGTTAAAGTCTAGAATGGTCTTACTTTGAGCTATTTATAAGGCTCGGCTTTCGGCACACTGAACATGACGTTGAGCGACTAAACCGGAATAAGCAGTCCAACCAGATTGTTGACTATAGTGCATAGGGTTAGAAGATATATACTAGCCGTAGCCAAATTAATCAACGCATGAGTCGAGGTTTTAAGCTGCGGGAGGGCATTTTCTTTGATAATAATATTATATATAATTAAATGGTATTTAGGGTAAAGTTGGATTAAAGAAAGGCAGAGATTGAGGTCAGTAGGCCTGTTTCTCGTCAAAACGCTCGAAGATTACGTAATCGAAAGGTCTGGTTCTGTCTTCTCCGGTGTAGTGTGCTGATTAGAACCCTTGAGAAGCACAACAGGAGCATCGATAGTAAATATGGAATTTACGTCATACTGGTAATAATATGCCGTATTAAATGTCATTAGACCCTGGCAAACCTGGCAGCCTAGTAGTGTCCACTTCCATGCCATCATCATCCCCCCATCTCGTCTTTAAGGGGTTATAAGTTTTAATTAGCGCTTCTGAACGCACGTAATTAGGGCTGCATTCTTTATTACTTGATATCTCACAGATTGAGACGGATTCTCTAATAGTGAGTACAAGGTGACGAAATCTGACTTCTTTGCTTGGATTGTGGCTTGGTAGGATTTCTCGTTGTTCATCTACCAGTCTTCAGCTAGTTAACTAATCATAGCCTGAGGAGACGCCGAGCATATCCTTCAGGCGTGTCTCTTTAAACGACCAAACTTGTCTGCCTTTTGTCGCCATATTATATGTCTAGTGCGATTTAGATAATACTCTGCCACTCAATATATTAGTTTAAATGATCCAAGTAACTAGAAATCTTTACATAGCCCAACTCCTCTGTCCAGGGCCATGCACGCTACTATTGTAAGCCCCGTGTTGCTGAATCTTGTAAATGGCGAGGTGGGGAGTATGTGGACCAATTGCAGGATTTATCCTGTACGAAGCGCTATCATCAGTGAATACACTTCCAGTTTGCGCCACATCTATTTTCTGCGCGTAAATCTGAAGAATAATACTTGATGTGTTGGTGGCGGTACCAATGCGTGCTGCGACGTCGACCAGGTCTTTACTAGGCACCGGGACTCCATCCAGCCGTCGATGCACCCATTGAATTGCCTCTCTTGGTGGTAAATGCATCTTAAAACCTGCGGGTTCGATTCCATCCATCGATTCAGAATACATCTTTCTCTCCTGGTAAGCCTTGATAATCTTATTGTATCCGGGATGCGCCAAATTTGGGATATACAGGTTTACATTGCTCCAGTCAATGGGAGCCCCGTCACCATCTGCTTACGTCATAAGCAGCTTCCAGATACCTCCATAATGTTCATTATCAACATGAGACACCACGATGTCGTACTGGGCAGTCTAGGCTAGAATAAGTCCTATATCCTATATCTCTAGGCTCTAAAATATATATAATAAATACATATCTCGTGTATTATGTATATAGATAGTGTGATATGGAGTTAAGTTGCTGACTACTAATAGCTTAGCTCGCTTTACAGCATCTTAGTATCCTTTCTCTTATTCCATACTATCATAGATTTTCTGTGAATTCTCGATCCATATTTGGACTAGCATATTTAATATACTATCTAGGCTAAATGGTGAATTAGTCTAGGGAATATGTTAAAGCTCTAGGGGAAACGCAAAGCTGTTTGTCGACTTATAGCACAGATTAATTTTCGCCGATCCTAAGCGGACACAATATCAGAGCCAGTAAGAGATAGTCAGTGCCATACAGGAGCTTTTCAATCAGGGATGGCAGTTGCATTTAAAGAGTATATGTTACTAAGATCAAAGTAGTCCTAATAGTTGCCTTCTCTAACCTATATATATCCCACGCTTAGGAATCCGTGATGAAGCTCACAAGAGATCGAGGAGGAATTGTGGTCTGAAAGGAACCCTTTCCAGCAGCGTTCAAGTGCTCCAAAGCAGTCAAATCATTGGAATTATCCGTCAGAAATGGCTTCAAGCTGTGAGGACTTCGGCCTGTGCCAGAGACGACGAGTCGGACATGGTGAGCAACCGTGTCATTGTTAAGCACCTGCGTCGCGACAGTACCGTCGGTGTTGAGAAAGGCACTAACAGTGATCAGAGGAACGGAGCTGGTAGCTTCGATGCGACGAGCACCAGGGCGAGCAAACCGACTAAAGGACGCAAAAGCCCAGAACCTCTTGGACGGAATGACCTTATCGCCGATCATGTTGATAAGAGCGCTGTTGGTGGTCGAGTTCTCAGCACCGATCCAGTAGAGGAATCCGCTGACGTTGGCGTCTACAAGGGCTGTCTGGATACGGCCAGCCCATGTCATGCCTTCGCCCTGGCTGCTGTTGTTGTAGAATGTGTAGGGAGTGAACTGGCCCGTGAGGTCAGCCCACTCGGTGAGCCATGTCTTCTTTGTTGTTGAAAGTGAATGGTTTGGCGGCGAAACGTATCCGTGACCGCTGACGACACCAAGGTAGTTGATCGCGGGATCAGGTCCAGCAGTCAGACCAGCCATCATGTCCTCCTGCAGATCCCAGCCCTCACCATCACAGCAGGTGATTGTGAGATCGTGAATACCTCGCTTTTGAATCGTCTTGCCCAGCACGCGTACAAAGTCAGCGGCCTGTGTGCCGTTGGAAAGCATGCCAGCGTAGGGAGCGGCGAACTGAGGTTCGTTAAGGAACCCCAGGTTGGTGACCTTGACACCTGACTTGCGGTAGAAGTCAACCCACTGCAACAGGTAGTGTGCGTAGGCCTGTTTCCAGTCGCCAGAAGCACAAGTAGCACCTGTGACACCGCACAAGTAGCCTCCATTATTTTCATCTTGGTTCGTCTTCATGTAGCCAGGTGCGGACCAAGCATTGCCGTATAGGAACTTCAATCCTCTCTTGAATGCTTCTCGAGCGACAGTGAGTTGACCGCTGTCGTAACCGTCCCAGACGTAGTGTGGTTTCGCTCCGGGTGAGCCTGGTGAGAAGGGCTCGATTGAGTTCATAAAGTTCTTCTCAGAGCTGTTGCTTGAGCCAATGCCGTTACGCAGGATGGAGAAGCCTGCACCAATATCCTTGCTGAACAGCAAGTCTAGTACATGCTGAGTGCCTTCTTTGGACAGACCGTCTTTTCCAAGAATGTCTTCGGCCCGTTGGAATGCTTGCGAAGCGCCGAAGCCGTCAAGCTCTTGGTGTTTGACGTGTCCATTCACCGAAATCAATACTTCAGAGCCTGAGTATGAATCCATGGGAACGGCCGCTACGAACGCTGGACTTATGCAACCCAGGAGGTTCAAGGCGGCAAGGCCGCAGGCGAAAGGACCCATGGCTGTTCAAGATAAGCTGAGGTGGTGGGGAGGAAAGATAAGGAAGAACCAGCTCAGTTTGGCTTATACAGAGGGGTTGCCACGAATTGGGATATTATTCTGCCAATCGGTAAGAAAATTGATTCCGCTGCACTATTTATACGTAATCAGAATGCTGGGACTTCTCGACTTCCGCGCAGATACATTGCCAGATTAACCCCTGGACAATACAATGTTCTACGGCGTCTGGCACGACCATGTTAACCGGGCCATCTTGTGCAACGTGGCTCAGCCTATCAATTACTTTGTGAATTGGATAGTCCATGACAAATGACCGTTTTAGTAATCATTCAATTAGCCGTCCAAGTCCTGTCTTACCGATTAATCGACTGATTAGGAACTACAGCCATGGTTTAGGTTGCAAGATGTACTCCTGAGAAGTTTAACCAGAGTTCTGGTTAAATTCAAGTTCGCTTTTCGTCTATCTGATACCCCGCACAATGGCCAAGCTCCCCCTGACCAGGACCAAAGTCAATCTTCCCTGATTGCAAGTGTGGAGGGATGTTTTAGCCTTCAATGTGTGCTTCTCCAGTGCCGAGTTTGCCGTTCTTCAACGGCTCCACCCCCGCAAACATCCCCACTTTCCCCCGGACTTGGCTTGGAGGTGCTTATTCTTATGCCGATAACTAGTAAATTCTCCTATTAGATAAACGTTCACTAGGTGAATACCTCTTCGCTGATTCGTAATACTTATCATGTTCTTATTCTAATATTAATACACTAAATAGGCTAAATTAAATACAAGTTCACCTTTAAAAAACTGGCGGTTTTAACCCCTGCATGCTCAGAGTCAGTCTACTGTGCCGCCTTTACCGAACAGCGCATAGTCCACTTCCCATATCTAGATCAATCCTAAAGCTGTTTTTGCTACCGCGTTAGAGTGGAGCCAGCAGATTCCTTGAGTAGGATTGTATATGAACAAGTCGAGGATCCTACCTCATTTATCTGGAACGTTGCTGGGAGCCTTTGCTTGTGTATTAATCAGACCGACTCTGGTAGTCCATTTCTCGACTTGACAATTGGGCACTTACTACAAATCAACTCATCAATCATCCCAAACCGATAAAATACAGTATGGCAAAAAAGCTCGCCGAATCCGTTGAGATGGCGCCACCAGACGACCATCATGGCTGGACAGGCGAGACCTCTGCTGAGGCTCGTGCTGCCACAGCCGCAGAACACTCCCTCAGCATCCGTCAGGCCATCCAGAAATACCCAAAGGCCTGCTTCTGGTCCTGCGTCGTGTCCCTTGTAATCATCATGGATGGTTACGACACAGCCCTACTTGGATCACTCTTTGCCTTCCCCGATTTCCAAAAGCGATTTGGCATCCCGAATCCTTCTAAGCCAGGAACCTACCAGCTTGAGCCCAAGTGGCAAACAGCTCTTGGCCTGGCCAGTTCCCTGGGAGGTATTGTTGGTATCTTTTTCAACACATGGATGACAGAGAGGATTGGACACAAGAAGACTCTTTTGATATCTCTGTTCTGGTTGACTGGAACTATCTTCATCTCCTTTTTTGCCCCTTCAGTTGAGGTTCTCTTCGTTGGTCAACTGCTTTGCGGCCTGGGATGGGGTGTCTTCACCACAATGGGACCTGCGTATGCCTCTGAGGTCGCTCCTGTGGTTCTTCGCGCGTATCTTGAAACGTACGTTGTGCTGTGCTGGGGCATTGGTCAGCTCCTATCTTACGCTGTTCTGGACTCTCTTGTTGGCAACAAGAGTATCTGGGCCTGGAGGATTCCTTTTGCCGTGCAGTGGGTATGGCCTGTTATCATCGCACCTCTGATGTTCTTCTGCCCCGAGTCGCCCTGGTGGCTGGTCCGCAGTGGAAGGTTGGAAGAAGCCAAGATGTCCCTGAAGAGGCTTACGTCCAACATGTCGGACGAAGAGCTTCAGAACCAGCTATCTCTTATGGTGCAGACCACAGAGCTTGAGCGCAGCATCACAGAGGGAGCGTCGTATCTCGACTGCATCAGGGGATCCAACCTCTGGCGCACGGAGATCGCATGTGTTGCCTGGGCCAGTCAAGTCCTTGTTGGTTTCGGCGTTTCCTCTTATGCCACATACTTTTTCGAACAGGCCGGTATGTCGACCAAGAACGCTTACAAGTTGACTGTTGGCCAAGGTGGTCTTCACTTTGTCACCGTCCTCCTGTCTGTTTTCATCATCGCGAGACATGGACGGCGATCGATTTACATTTGGGGCTGCCTCATAATGTCCGCTGCTATGTTTGTTATCGGCTTTGTGGCCATCCCAAGGCAAAGCAGTGCCACAGGAGGCGTCTCCGCAGCGTTCTATTACGTGTGGTATTCTACCTACGAGATGACGATCGGCCCAATTACCTATATCATTGTCGCCGAGGTTTCGTCTACTCGCCTGCGCTCCAAGACAACTGGTCTGGCTCGGAATGCCTACAATGTCATCAATATTGCCGCCACATGCGTTGTTCCTCATATTCTTAATCCCACAGCTGCGAACTGGAAGGGAAAGTCTGCTTTCCTAGCTACCGGCTTCTGTATCCTCTGCGCCGTTTGGGCTTGGTTCCGTCTTCCTGAACTGAAGGGTCGCACTTACGAGGAGCTCGACATTCTTTTCACGAAGAACCTGGGTGCTCGCGATTTCAAAGGCTATGAATTTGAGAATAATATTGATATTGATGAGAAGTTGGGCATCGAGCACAAAGAATGAGGTACCATCTTTAATGAGTAGGAGAGTTTATGCTTTGGGATAGTTTGTTAGCCGCTGCAGTTTATTTGACTTCTAGTTAGGACAGGATATCTGAGTTGAGAATACAGTGCACTATAAATAAGTCAATTGCAATCTTTTTAGCATTATATTAGTTCCTCGTTGCAACAATGGCGCCTCTATTCCTTTCTTTGTAGACTTGGTCAGTCCCCATAACACCTAGGTGTAGGGAAATAAGTGCGAGATTTTGTGTTCACCTGGCAGGCAAGGTAACAGTGACTGTTCAACCAAGACCAGTTCATAAACCATGCTCAACGTAGGATGAATTTAGGCTCAATACGCACCACCGTCTAAGGCCTAAAAGCGAAAGTGTTCCTTTTAGAACTTGGGGACTCATCGCTGGCCGTTTTTGGGCGATGTGACGTGTAGATGGGGAGAATGCCGGCCAGCAGGCCAACCTTGGCTGAAGGCGCGATCTGCGATCTCTTGGCCTTGACTTACTGCAGTAACCTTTGAAGCGAGTGTGGTGGTTGAGGTAATGTAACCTCGACTCCCCTCTTTTCCAGCTCGAATGCTCGCATAGTGTAAAGTATGGCTTTCACCCAGCGCTTTTAACCGGGCCTAGTGTAGAAATCGGCTACTAAATGCCGAACAAGACTACGTGGGGGGAACGAAGTGTCACATTTATTCTGGACTTTTACCCGCTCTAGCGCAAGGAATCGGCTACCAGATGCCGAGCGAGACCCGCTCAAGCTGTGAGCCCAGCTAATGAGATGGGTATGTTGTCATTGGACCCTGATTATTCTGCATAGCGTGAGATATTCTCCTTGTGTCATGGTTCGCGTTCACATGGACTCCAAGCGTGACAGCTCAATTGCCAAAGACTGTGCTCCGAAATCGCCCCTCACGATTGGTGACCGTTCATAGTCTTAAAGACTCTAGGTTCTCCGTGTCCTTCATGTATCGAGTTTTCAATGAAGGGGTAGTAGTCTGCATCTAGTAACAAACATTTCAATGCCCGCAAAATGCTTCCTCCAGAAAGCGGAATCGATGCATGGCTTCGCTATGCCCCTCTATCCGAGACATTGCGCAGCCTTCATAAGCCAGTTTCCAGCATCATTGCTCTGAGCACCAACCTAAAATGTCCAGTTTCTGTCGCTGGAGAGGAGCTCCGACGTGGCCTCGAGCGCATACTGGGACAAATCGTACAGGTCGACTCTGACCTTCGCGCTGACACCAAAGGTTCAATTGTAGTCGGCACCTTGCCAGCTCTGAAGGCGAACGGAGGCGAAGATCTCGTTCAGTCAGTACCTGTACTCGATGAAGATGGATTTTGGCTTGACACAAATGTTGATGGAAACAATAACATTCACATCGTCGGCCAAAATGAGCGAGGAGCCCTTTATGGAGCATTCGAATACCTCTCTCTCCTTGCACAGGGCAAACTGGCCAAGACCAATGTCCAACAGGCATACCATCCCGGAGCTGCTATCAGATACGTCAACGAATGGGACAACCTCGACGGCAGCATAGAAAGAGGTTACGGCGGCAAGTCCATCTTCTTCCGCGACGGCGAGGTCTTGACGGACCTATGTCGTGTCCGCCAATATGCTCGCTTATTAGCCTCAGTCCGCATCAATGGCTGCATTGTGAACAATGTCAATTCGAGCCACAATCTTCTCAACGACACAAACCTCGATGGTCTCGGTCGAGTCGCCGATGTCATGCGTCCTTATGGAATTCGCATTGGCGTTTCATTGTTCTTCGACACTCCCCGAGGCCTCGCCGGTCTGCCAACATCAGATCCTCTAGATCCTGATGTCATCAAGTTCTGGGAGGATATCACGGCCAAGCTGTACAAGCGTGTCCCGGATATGCTTGGATACACCATCAAGGCCAACTCAGAAGGTCAGCCGGGGCCTCTGACATATGGTCGCACACTTGCACAAGGAGCCAACATGTTCGCTCGTGCACTGAAGCCTCATGGTGACGGTGTCGTCATGTATCGCGCTTTTGTCTACAACCACCACCTGGACGAATCCGATCTCAAGAACGACCGAGCCAATGCCGCGGTAGAGTATTTCGCTCACCTTGATGGCGAGTTCGAAGATAACGTCATCATCCAGATCAAATTTGGCCCAATAGACTTTCAGGTTCGTGAGCCTCCCTCTACTCTATTCGCCCATCTCCGGAAGACGCCAATGATCTGTGAGTTCATGGTGTGTCAGGAGTATCTGGGTCAGCAGTCGCATTACGTGTACATGGCCCCAGAATGGGAGACTATTCTCGGCTTCGACATGCGCATCGACGACAAGCCTTCTCTTGTAAGAGATATCGCCTCTGGCAAGGTCCATGGTATAAAAAAGGGCGGTTATGCTGCAGTCACCAACATCGGGGATGACCTTACATGGCTGGGACACCATCTATCTATGTCAAACCTCTATGCATACGGTCGATTGTGCTGGGACGCAGCTGCTCCAGCGCAGGATATCCTGCTCGATTGGATTCGCCTGACATTCACTGCAGAGAACCAGAAGGTGATAGACACCATCTGCGAGATCGGAATGGAGTCCTGGCCTACATATGAAGCCTACAGTGGTAATCTCGGGATCCAAACCCTGTGTGACATCCTCTACAACCATTACGGCCCCAGCCCAGGTTCACAAGATGGAAACGGCTGGGGCCAATGGACTCGCGCCGATAGCAAGGCCCTCGGCATGGACCGCACCGCTGCCACTGGCACGGGCTATGCAGCTCAATATCCACCTCAGGTCGCTGCTCAGTTTGAGAGGATCGAGACAACGCCAGATGACCTTCTTTTATGGTTTCATCACGTTCCTTATACGCACAAGCTCAAGTCTGGTAAAACCGTAATCCAACACATATACGATGCCCACTACGAAGGGTCAGCAAATGCTCAGACATTTGTGACAAGGTGGGCATCCCTGAAGGGCCTCATTGACGATGCGCGCTTTGAGCACGTCGCTTTCAAGCTTGCGTATCAAGCAGGTCATTCACTCGTCTGGCGTGACTCGGTGAACAACTTCTATCTGGCCAAGTGTGGCATCCCAGATGAGAAGAATCGTGTCGGAAACTATCTATGGCGTATAGAAGCCGAAAGCATGCAGCTGAGTGGTTATACCATCGTTGACGTTACGCCTCCTGAAGCAGCGTCTCTTGGACGTGCCATCGTGGCATCATCGTTGGAAAAGGCCGTTGCAACCACGATACTAACGTTCCCCTCGGGGAAGCGTGACATTGCTGTTAACTACTTTGATCACACTGGTGGGCATGCACGCTACGAGCTTCTCCTAGATGGAAAGATGGTCAGAGAGTGGAAAAGCGATCTTGACACGCGGCTTGGCCATGACTTCTCGGAGTATCTAGACGGACACTCGGCCACGAGAGTTTACTTGCGTGGTGTTGATGTTTGGGAGGGCGCCAAGCTAACAGTTATCGGTTACCCAGACGGAAAGGACATGGCATCACTAGATTACATCTCGGTTTTGCCTGAGGGAGTGGTGGATTAAACAGTCAGTAAGGGTTGAATATTATAGTGGGAAAATGCCAAGTACTTCCTCATTAGACAGTGGGGGAACCCTCGCTGAATAGGTTTAACATATGTATTTATTTCTTCTCATCATCCAAGCATAAAGCAATTCACCATAGCTGACGTTGTATTAGTTGGACTATGGAAGTGTAAATGTTGTATTATCATCATGGTTCGTGTGCTATCAGTTCGCAAGAGTGATTTCTCCGCTTTCTGGGACTCTTGTACATTTACCCGGCACAAGGTTTAGCGTTTGAGGGGTTTGCTGTCTTAGCCAGTTTGACAGTTTGACCGCTGGCGTGCCCTTCTTTCTTCGCAATCAAAGCTTCATCATAGGTAGCTTGTCCCTTTTTAAAGAGCTACCAGTGTATGCATTTTTTTTTTTTTGGCACAGAGAAAAGTCAATACCCCCCCCCCCCAATGATGAAGTCTCTTTCCAAGTGGGTAACAGTCTGGGCACCAACACCTCAGCCTACTGAGGAGGCGGATATGCCATCCTATCCATTGGTAGGTCATCCAGGTTCCGTTCCTTTTAATAAAGCCTTCATTCACCACAAATGCTTCACTAGACGCAGCATGGGGTTGCTTTTCGGAACACCACAATCCGACAGACTTTGAGAGTGACGGCAGGCGGGGACTCTATCCGGATTCGCTTGTCGAACCTGTTTGGATTGGAGACATTGCACATCTCGAGAGCTGTGATTGCTGTTCCTCGGTCACACTACTCTCTTGGTTGTTGTGGCTCTGCGTCGATCTTGAAAGGGACAGCGCAGCAGGTTCTTTTAGATGGCGAACAAACGATCTCAGTGCCTGGCGGCTCCCACGTAGTATCAGACTGTCTCAAATTCCCAATCAAAGCAGGGCAGGTTCTGTCAATCAGCATCTTTCTCCAGAAAGGCCATCATTCTCAACAGATCACCTCCCACCCTGGCAGTCGCACAGATTCCTGGCTTTGTCATGGCGACCAGTCGATGGCATCTGAGCTCTCCGGGTCTGACTTACGGTCGTTGACGCACTGGTATTTCCTCTCTGGAGTCGAAATATGTCAAGATGCTGCTCATCACGGAACCCTTGTTCTCCTGGGCGACAGCATAACCGACGGGCGCTGTAGCACAGATAACGCAAACAACCGCTGGCCAGACCTTCTGTTTGACCGCATGCAGCAGCACCCATTCGCGCAGAATATCGCCATCATCAACCAGGCCGTGGGTGGTGGGAGGGTTCTACAAGATGGCAAAGGACCAAGTCTTTTGAGTCGCCTAGATCGCGACGCTGTCGCTCAGCCAGGTCGACGCTACATCCTAGTCTTCCATGGGGTGAACGACCTTGGCACGGCAGATTCTGACACCGCATCCTTGCAACAGGTCACAAAAGCTCTCAAGAAGGCCTATCGCCAGATTGTCTCACGCTGCCATGCGCACGGTTTGCATGTCTTGGGTGCCACTATTGGGCCAATGGGTGGTAACGAGCCTTACGGAACCTGCGAAATGCGTGAAAGGGCGCGCCAGGACGTGAACGATTGGATTCGGAAGTCTGGCGTATTTGACGCCGTGGTAGACTTTGACAATGTCCTGCGATCTGCTAAAGATGGTAGTCGACTGAAGGAAGAGTTTGACTCTGGGGACCACTTGCACCCAAACGTTGCAGCGTTCGAAGCAATGGCGGCTGCCTTTCCATTGGACATATTTGAGCAATTCGAATCATAGCTTTAGACTCTATAGGAGCTCTTCCTCAGCATAAAAGGTGATATCTTCTGGCCTAACAAGAATCTTAAACCCCTTGTCCACTCCTCGCTGTTCTTATTAGTTGTATTTACGTCGGCTAGTTTCCAGAACCGCTAATATCTTGACCTTAGCGCCCAGCTCACCGAGATTGTAATGGCCTAAGGAGGAATCTCAGCATGATACTGAAAGCTCCCGAGTTTGTATTGCTTTTATTCGCAACTAGTAACCTTTTTCTGGCTACAAGCGGGTGAATATCTGCTTCACATGCAGCATTTATTTATACTGATTGGCTGGTAGAAACCTTGGACTAACACTAGAAGCTGACGTAGTCTCAATTTGGCTAAACAGAGTATACCAGCATATCAAAGGTGATTTAGACATATTGCCCTACCAAATGGCGACCCTTTGTAATATGAAAACTGGGCTTCTCACAACTCAAAAAGTTCAAACATCTTGCGATAAACAAGCCGTGATATCCATATTGTGGATATCGCAAGTCACATGGCTGGCATAATAACTGTAATAGGCCAACTCGGATGTCGGAAGTAGATAACAAGACTAGCGCTTCTGGTGACTTACCCAATTGGGACTGCAAACGGGAAATCGGCAAATGTCTTGTCTTACACGAGAAAGGATCTACCAAGTATAAGGTCAACAGCTTCGCATTCAAAGTCTCTTTAATTTCTGCAAATTCCCTGCACCACGATCTCTCATCATGTCTGACACTCAACCGGACGTAATTGGGAGCACGAAAGACGCTCAACATGAAAGCAAGACCGCCAATGCTTCCATCAGCGTTGAAGGCTTAACGCAAGATGTCATGCGTCGTCGCCAAAGAATATCAGACCTCTTTACAATTCTTTGTGCAGGAGCTGCACTTATCTCGGATGGCTATCAGAACAACTTGATGACAATGTCGAATGTGCTCTTCAAGAAGGAATATCCTGAGCAGTACACTTCGTCCGTCAGTACTCGGGTATCCAACGCTCTCCTCGTTGGCGAGATTCTCGGCCAAATTGCCATCGGCCTCACGTGCGACTATCTAGGACGAAAGACAGCCATTGTGCTAACCACAACGTGCATTGTCATTGGCGGTATTCTAGCCACGGCAGCACACGGCACGACCATCGATGGCATGTTCTGGATGCTGACGGTAGCTCGAGGCGTCGTTGGCTTCGGAACTGGTGGCGAGTATCCTGCGAGTAGCACATCCGCTTCTGAGTCTGCCAATGAGCGAGCATTAAACAACCGAGGACCGATCTTCATCCTTGTCACAAACTTGCCGCTATCTTTTGGAGGTCCGCTTGCGGTGTCTATTTTCATGGTTGCTCTCTCAGCCGCGGGAACTGACAATCTCTCGACTGTGTGGCGTGTCTGTTTTGGAATCGGGATCTTCTTGCCGCTCACTGTCTTCTACTTCCGCATACGTATGCTCAACTCGAAGCTCTACCGGCGGGGTGCAATCAAACGAAGGGTTCCTTATGCCCTCGTTATTCGCTACTATTGGAAAACTCTTATCGGCACTTGTGGTGCTTGGTTTCTGTACGACTTTGTTACGTTTCCAAATGGGGTCTTCTCAGGTACCATACTTGCCTCCGTGGTACCCAAGGGCGGCAACACACTTTTACACACGGCGGAATGGCAGCTCTTACTCGGTTGCATTGCTCTACCTGGTGTCGTTGGTGCTTGGATGTGCGACAGGGTTGGCAGGAAAAACACCATGATGATAGGGTTCGCGGGGTATTTGGTGTTTGGTCTGATCATTGGCTGTGCATACGACAAAATCACCAAGATTGTCCCCCTGTTTGTTGTTTTCTATGGTCTCATGCAATCTTCTGGAAATCTTGGTCCTGGAGATATGCTTGGTCTGCTCTCGTCCGAAAGCTACGCCACAAGTGTCCGTGGAACATGCTACGGCATCAGCGCAGCGCTGGGCAAGACTGGAGCAGCTGTAGGAACTCAGGCTTTCAAGCCCATTCAACTGACTCTGGGAAAGCGCTGGACATTTATCATCGCTGCAATTTGTGGCATAACAGGAGTTTTAGTAACATACTTCTTTATCCCGAATGTCACTGGAGAGGATTTGAGCAAGAATGATGAGAGGTTCCTTGCATATCTTGTGAATCATGGATGGGACGGGGAGATAGGGGATGGGGAATTGAAAGGTCCTGCCAATGGTCTTGATGCAATTATCTCAAAGAATAATGGTAATACGGAGAAGGCAGAATAAACCTCGACATAGAAGTTGTTGCACCATTTGATCAACGTCGTCGAAGTCTCACTTAAAATGTTTAAAGGACATGCGGCCAGCGATGTAGACAAGGCCGTTGGTGTTGGTGGACCAATACTTTAATACACTCGCAATAACTACCCTAAACTGCCCCATGTCAAGACCTCCTTGATCTTTTGCCCTGTTAACAGTATGTAAAATAAGTCTTGAGAAAGGAGCCTAAAGATTAATAGAGCTTTCGTAGGAAGCTACACTTAGCTCTGACTATGCTTCGGTCTTATACCGCGAATGGTTTGGGCAGCGGACAATATAACCCCGCTGCGCAATGGGGAATGAATGAGCTAATGGTGACTGCCAGACAGGTTCAATTTCTTGACAACGAGAGGGTCTTGAGATGGTTTATCAGTTTATCGAATTTCGAGATAAACACTACATCAATCAACACATAAGTCTTAAAGATATAACTGTACCGATTAGCCGTTTGTGAGGCCAGGCTTCTCAAGCGCTCTGGGACAATATCCTTAGCCCAATCTTTCGGGAGGTTGGTATCGGCTGGCGCATCCTTGCCTCGTATCAGGTGGATTCCTGCTGGGGCATTAAGCAGATCGTCTTTCCAACCACGCAGCCGGTTGTCACTTTGCAGCCTTTCCAGACAGTAGATTGACCGAGCCGTCTTTATGAAGTTTTTGCTTTCGGAAAATCTTCATCGGCACTGTGCTTCCATTTTCTTCATCGAGTTTGTAGGTGGTCGCATCTGCGTGTAAACCGGATAGGTTACATGTTTAGCAGTCATATAATTGATATGAAAATGAATCACACCGGCCGCTGAGGCTCTGCTTCCTCTCGAAAAGTGATATCATAAGAGGTTTCTCTGTTTTCCTATTGCACAGTAAAAGTCCCAGTCCCGCACACCCCTGTCCATTCTCCACTTCAGTCGTCATTCACGTCTTCACCGCCTTAATATCATTTTACTGTCTTTTCTAAGATTTTCTATTAATTAATCCTCAACTTACTATTAAGACTGTTTCTCAATACGGTTAAGCTTCGCAAAATATTCTCAAACAACGAGCAGCAACCACCATGTCAGCCCCCGAGTCTCAAACAACTATGGATGTCACCGAGTTCGAGAAGACACTCCTGCAGCTACGATGCTTCGACACCATGTTTCTCGTCGACGACTCAGAGGCCATGCAGCCCTACTGGTCCGAGATCAAGACACTGATAGAGCGCATTGCACCCATCTGCGCTAAGCATGATCCAGACGGAGTCGATCTGTACTTTGTCAACCACCGACCAGGCGGCGTCTTGGCCAAATTGCCTGGATTGCAGTCCATCCGCAAGTCGGGCTACACGCACATTGGTGGCTTCGTCGGCAACATGCTCTTGACGAGCAAGGGAAAGCAGGTCGGCAGCATCTTCGATAGCGTCAAGCCGGCTGGCAAGTGCAATATGGGCGCCAGGCTCGGCGGCCTGCTCAAGTGGTACTGCGACAAGTTCACGGCCGGGGAGGAGAAGGCTGCTCTCAACATTGTCGTGCTGACAGCCGGCCAATTCGACGATGACATCAAAACGCCCCTGATCCAAGCTGCCAGGACTCTTGATGAGGCTAAGGCACCAATTCACCAGGCTGGCGTTCAATTATTCCGCCTGGGCGGGCCAAACCTTGAGCGACAGAGGACACTGCAGCATCTCGATGACGAGCTGCACAAAGAGGCTGGGACACGGGATATTGTCGACACGGTGACTTGGAGTGGTCATGGCACATCCATGTCGGACGATGAGCTACTCAAGGTTGTGTTGGGCGCGGTTATCAAGAAGATTGATATGCGTGCCTCTGAGTTGCACTTGGACGAACAAGCCCCGACTGCACGCGCTGACCGGGAGTTTGATGAGGATAATGTGATCTGAAACTATTGGGAACTACCTAGAGTCCTTGGAGACATTATTGTATTTTATACTGTGGCATGAATGGAAGGTGATGGCAGCGATAGGGGCCGCATTTTCTGTACGGTAGCTTAGTCGAAGTAGTAATTCGGCCCCGGAAGCTCCACGCCATTACAATTGGTCGTTCAGCCGGAGCTGGAATATCCGGCGGACGGCGATTCCCGTATTCCCGTAGGGTTAGCTTGCAGACAGAAGGTACAATAATATATCATCAAACGTCACGGAGTGAAAGATTTCCCAGCCTTAATCATGAGCAGAAGTGGCACGTTTGGCTGCTAAAAAAAGATATATCATTGCTACTGTTGTATTTTACATAGAAAGTTTACTCATAATGCCGTTTAACTTAGCAGGTCTGACATGTTGGGAAGATACAAATGGTTCAAGACCCTCCCAATTGGTGATAATAAAAGTCAAGGCTTGACAAGGATTATATAGTTAATACAGAAGAGAACCATGAGCCAAAGAATGGTGCCCATCGTGATGAAGATACTGACTATCGAAAATTTCTAAATACACCAAAGAAATGTGACAAGGCTCGGTCTCGCCAAGTCGATGCAACATATCCCCAAAGCCATCTTCCGCTCCGTTCCGAGCAAGATACCTAGCCTTTGCTAATCCTGCGTTCAAGACTAGTAACTGCAGCATGGATAGTAATCGCAGGGAGCTTCGCTGGGGTTCCTCCACCACTTGGCAATGTTCTGCCAGGCCGTCTCGATATCGCAGACCGGAATGGGGATAGCACCAGGATGGTCGAGGCCAACTGAGAACGGAACCTGCGACGTGGCCGATTTGTCGCCATTCTTGGCATATGGATCAAGCTTCGTCGGATGGTAGTTCTGGTTACCTTGCCTCCTCCAGTTGAAGAAAGGCGACAGAATCATGTTTCTGACAGTAACGCCATAGTCGTTCTCCTCTCTGATCTCATCGAGACCCTTGGGGGCCTTGAATCTACGATCACAGCGGTTCTGCGTGCAGACGTCGACTTGGGCTATCCACAGTGTCCATTCCTCACCTGTCTCACTCGTATAGAAGTATTGCGTGGCCTCACCATCGTCATTGCTCATGAGAGCAGCGTTGCCACGTCGAGGCTGGGGGTAGGTCACGTGACCCTCCTTGGCGAGAATGACCATGGCATTGCCGTTGGCGCCAGTGGTCCAGGCCTTGTTGATGAGCATGGCGTTCATGATGGGTTCGATGGACTTGTGGAAGTCAAAGATGGAAACCTTGGGAGCGTCGAGCCAAGTTCCGTCGGCAATCATGGGGTAGAGGCGTCTTGTTGATAGGTAGCTTCCGTCAAAGATCTGCTTGAGGAACTTGTCAAGCGTCTGGCGAGCCTGCTTGGAAAATTCATCGCCTGCTTTGCTGACTTCTTTGGCAATCTCCATCGCATTCATAGCCCTGTGAATCTGTGAGTGTGATATCATGTTAGAAGGGAGATCTTGTGACGTACTCTTCAGTCTGTGCCTCAGATATAGTGCTGTAGAGGGATGTGAAGGTCTCCACGGTGCCGGATAGTTGTTCAACCCTTGAAACGACATCTCCAAATGCCTTGAACACCTCAGGATCTGTGATCATCTGATTACAGTTAGCACGTTGGAATTAGACCCAATCCTCTCTCTTACCTTGCTCCAGAACGAACCACCCGCAAACTGCATGCTAAGACCGAAGTACTCCGAAAACTCCTGCAGGAACTTCAGACCCTCGTCCAGCTTGGAATCGCCGAAAGTGGAAGCAATCTGCTTGAGTGGTTAGTGCGCAAGTCAAATAGCGATGCAGTTGACTGACCGAGTCTGCGTTCGCTGCCGCGCTGGCGGAAATACCATCAATTGAAAGATACATGTTGGTAATGAAGTTGTGCAAGTTGGAGAACGAGGCAAAGACCAGATCCATGCCAGGGTATTGCGTCGTGCCGCACTTAAAGGGGTTCGTACTAAATGTTTATCGTGATCAGTTGCTATAACGAGACGGCAATTTACAAGTACATACCATGCGTTGGCTCCAATGATGTCGCAGTCGTAGTTGTCGGCTGCCCTGTTTCCCCCGTTCGCGTCACGACCGCCGTAGAAGTAGGCAATGGAGCGAATGTATTGATCCTGGAAAGGCGTTCCGTAGAACATCGTATTGCCACCGATGGCCACCTCGTTCTGGTAATAGAACCATTCTGCGGTGTAGTTGAAGAACTCTCCGGCACCGACAGAATCCCAGCGTTTCTTGACACCGTCCTCAATTTTACTGGCTTGGAAGCAGTTGAGGTTGGGGCAGTTCCAGGCGCCTAGACTAAGTGTTATTTCCCATCTAGTCACAACGGGGAAGGAAACTCACTCTTCTCATCAGAAGAATCGCACGTTCGAAGCTCCTCCTTGAAGAGAGCACCATAGGGGTTGGCCTTGGAACAAGCACCGGACGGGCAGTAGTCTCGGGCGCAAGCGAAGTTGCAGAGTCCAGTATATTCGCCCAAAAGACCATTTGCTGGGTATCCTCCTGCAGAAGTCGCAGGTGGAGGTGTAATGGCTGGGCCACGTCCTGTGCACTTGCACTGGGGCTGGGGACAATAGCCGCGTCCGCAAGAGAAACCGCAGAGTCCCTCAAAGTTACCTGTTCCAGTTCCCGCTGTGCAGGCATCGGCCGAGTCCTCAGGGTCCGCTTCCTCGGGTGGAATGACACACTTATCCTTAGCTGAGGGGGCAGTTGTGCAATACTTGGATGGGCAGTGGCCGTAGTTACAAGCATACGAGCAAAGACCCTTGTATGTGCAATCTGATCCCGCTAGGGGATAGCCATCGACGTTCTTAGGTTCCGGCGTGTCCAGAGCCTTGCCTAGCTTGGTACAGGTACACGGGCCTGGACTGTTGAGTGAATCTGATTAGCTGCCATGATCTGTTTTGGTGGTCTGCGCTCTTACTTACGGACAGTAGCCAAAGGAGCATGTGAATTCGCAGAGCTCTGCAAAACCGTCTCGCCCAGTTCCCTTCATACACTGCTGCTTCGACAAAGACAGTGCTGGTGCTGCAGAAACGGATCTCGTAGTCGTGGTGCTTCCTACCCACGGGTTCCAGTTGGTGATGCCCTTTTCACAGGTTTTGGTAAGATCAGCACCATTGAGTGTAGCAACAACGGCACCCGAAGCGTCAACGAGCTCGATGAGAACTTTGCCAACGCGACCTTCATATGCAAAGCTGCCGTGGAACATACCCACATAACCGTAAGGAGCATCATCCCAGTTCACGACGCGCCTCTGACCGTCGATGGTGACTCGTGGAGTGAGTAAAGAGGTGAGCAATGCCGAGAAAAAGATCTTGTCCTGCGACAGTTCTCCGGGTGGCATCTCAGGCTGCAGCTGAGCCGCCGTGTTTCCCGTGGTTCCACCAGTTGCGCATGCCGATGCTGGAGTGAGTCGGTACCAAGCTACAAGGACCTCTTGGTTGATGGTGGCGATTCCGTTCTTGAAAGTGTCGATTGCGTAGGGAAGCAGCTTTCTCCAGCCATCATGAGGCATGCCCTTGACGTAGTTGTAAGGAGCCTCGCCAATTTCAAATGCGACGTAAGCTTTGTCGTTCAGAGGACCGACGTAATGAGATTCTCCGTAGTCGTTCCACGAGATGATCTGTAGATACTCTGGTTGGCCTGGCCACTGGTCTTGTGAGACAAGGGTAAAAGCCAGATTCCAGCGGTCATGCCACAGTGAATCTCCGCGCCAGAGCCAGTTCTTATTGTAGCCGGGCAGATTGGTGTAGAACCAAGGAGAAATTGGCCTGGTTATGCAACTGTTAGCGAAGCTCAGACTCTCATCTGAATGACTTACATCATGTAGGATGACCCGTTTAAGAAAATGAGGTAGGATGCATCAACCTCCATGTCAATCGTGTTCGGACCCTCGGGCCAAGCAGCCCAGCTAAAGAGACCGTTAGTCTCGCCTGTCCTGACAGCTCTCTTGGCTCCAACAGAAGACCAGCTAGGCATGAAATAGCAGTTGGTCTTGTCCTTGATTGTACTCCAGTCCTTAGCCCTATTGAAGCCCTCAAATGTGGACACCAATGGCTGAGAACCGCGCTTGAAGTGAGCAGAATGCGAGCTGTACTTGTTGATGAGACTAATGACCTCGTCCATGGGCCAGTCTCCGTTGCCGGCATAGTCGAAAGAGAATAGAAGTTTGAAGCCCAAGCTGCCGGCTGCATCGAAAGCCATGGGGATAGAGCGATCGTTGGTTGCGTCATCGTATGCAATGTTTAAAACAAAGCCATCGATATGAGCTTCTTGGGCTTTTGTGATATCATTGACAAAGTCAGCATTGGTGTAGTGTTCGGTATTGCCAATCATGAAGTGTGCAAAGACTGCCCTGGCTTGGGCGTGAGCGGCGAGAGATATCGCCAAGAGTAAAGAAATGAGCCACATGTTGCTGGCTGTCCCTGAAGAGGAGTAAAAAAGAGTGAAATGAGTGAAATGAGTGACCTGGTTCTGCAATAGTCCTGCAAAATGGTGAGTTCCGTATGCTTATATTTAACCTTTATTAACTAGATTTTCTCTATCATCGGAAATTAGGAACCGTTACTCACTACTATTAGTGTTCTGTTCGTAGCAACCCGTTTTGGTCACTCCGATATACCTACTAAGGAAGGTTGCATTTGCCCTGAGTTAAGGCTGAGTCAAACTTCCAGGTCTTCTGTTCATTGAGACGCGACTATACTGGAAGTGGCCGTCTAATCCGTCCTTGCTTTCCGTATATGTACACCCACCGGGAACTTGTGGAAAGACGAGATAAGACTGCTTACTACGGGTCTATGGGCGCGGATAATAGAAGCCATGGTCGTAGTAGCGTTGAGATCTCTGCGGGCGCTTTTTAGGCACTATCTTTCTCACGGGCTAATTTGCCCAGTATTACTCTGTCGTGATTGGCTCTAGTCATTTATGCCTCTCGGACGCTGGCATTCAAAGTGGAGACACGGATGTACCCGAGCCGGCATGTCAGCCCTAATTTCGGTTCGAAGTAGAATGTAACAGTGCCCTTGCAGATCTTGCCATTAAAGGCAATTAACCCATTTTCATCGCCTCAAACATCCAATGTCATCGGGTCATGTCAGAGCGTCCCTGGAATTAGGCCCCTTTCTGGTCCCGTCTCCAGCAAAGGTATCCCAAACCTTGCCATCCTAATTATCAAAGCCTATGGCACGTTGCATCTCAACCAGCTGGCTATGTCTTCGCTTCGGACTTGGCGTTGATGAAGTTCATCATGTTTGGTGGAAATCTGTTGGCTGTTTCCCTCTGTGCCTGCTACCCTAGATATGATCAAAATTGCACCAATGCGTGTATGGCGCTGGGGCTTTGGCGAAGACAATTCTCACACCCGGTCAGAGGTCCTGCAAGAACCTAGATGAGATTCCTCGCTCTGGTTAATTGCTGCGAATGCGATTCTACTTAGATGACAGACATGTGTTTCTATTGTTGATAGAAATACAATGCCTTGCTGACGGAGGGAACGGCCGTTTATAATACCTGCGAAATTGCACATAGCTTTTTGGGCAGCAGAACCATGCAATTGAGTTTGACATGAGTTTTGAGTTAACATTGTGACGGTCTCTTGCTTTAGCCCATGGAGGGTAGGGCATTCTTAATAGAAAGTAGTTGTCTAACGCTGGCTCGACTTCGGTCCTGCTCTCGGTCTCGCTTTTGTTTAAGTGGGCCGAGACATAGGTTGGAAGGCACTAAGGTAGCTAAACAAATTTCGTATTTGTTACGTGGTCGGTGTAAGCCAAACCGGGATTTAAGCTTATCTCCGGATTGAAAGGGTAAATAAAATACACACTTAATAGATAGCTATAGGAATTTAATGCTCTTCCTTTATTTTTCTTTATGCCAATATAATCCTTTCTATATTTACATTTTTTCTAAACAACATGGTTAAAGTTGCCATCGCAGGAGGAACTGGGGTTGTGGGTAGGACCCTGGCGGATGTACTTGCTGGACAGTCAAAGCATGAGGGCATTATTTTAACTAGACAAGTATTTCTAGCAGTCAAGCTACCTTCTGGAGTGGTAATTAACCTTCTTACCTAGGACCCTCATGATTCCGAACTTGCCCTACCCCATTTTACAGTTGACTACAGTGACGTTGGCTCCTTGACAGCCTTCCTGGAGGAACACAAAGTGCACACAGTCATTTGTGCATTTGGTATTAATGCCAAATCACTTGCCATCTCCCAGATGAACCTCATCAAAGCCGCTGATGCGTCTAGGGCAACCAAGCGCTTTATCCCTAGTTCATTCGCCATTCCATACCCTGAAGAGTAAGCCAACGCTATGAAAAAGCGCAACATCCTCTAACAGATAACACAGTGGTCCAAAAATCCTCCCGCCGCTTCAGTCCTACTTTGACTCCCTGGATTACTTGTCAAATACTCATTTAGAGTGGGCCGTTGTCCATAATGGAACCTTTCTGGACTATTATTCCCCTTCTACGCTAAAGTCATATTACGACCATGGCACCTTGGTCGTCGATATTCCCAATGCAGCTGCTGGTATTCCTGGCACGGGCAATGAGCCAATAACTTTAACATACACCTTTGATGTTGCGCGATTTGTCGTCGCGGCTCTTGATCTTCCAACATGGCCACGAGAACTTCGGATTATTGGCGATACATTGACCTATAATGAGCTTATTAGACTGGCTGAGAATGCTAGAGGCGTCAAGTTTGACGTAAAGTACGACGACTTGGAGATGCTCCGGAGCTTTCAAATCACTGAACTGCCGGGACATAAGAAGGACTACCCTAAGTTTCCCAGAGAGGTTCTGTTGCCGTTCCTATCGATCTTTCAGCGATGGATGGCTGAGGGGCTTGGCAAGGTGCCAATGGAAGGCTCATTAAATGAGAAGTTCCCCAGCATCAAGCCTCTGACTACCAAGGAACTGATGAGTCAGTATTGGAAATAGTCTGGATACAATATGAGTATGGCCGTGGCATCGCGTCCTCTCTGGCATCACTCTTTGGTGAATAAATCTTCTGTACTCAGTATCTATCCTCACTTGCCTAATATCAAATGCATCCTGGGTGTTGACAAGATTGGTTTATCACTGTCTGAATTGTGATCTTTTTAGTTACCTGCGCCGCTGGGCGATTTCACCCTATACTATTCTGGGTTCAACGCTGTCTCTGGTTTAAGGGCGGTCATGCTAGCAATCTATGGAAGTAACATATCCATAATTTTAACCAAGTATGTCCTCATTCCTTCATTACTAAGTTAGAATCACTCTAGCACCAAGACTTTTCATAGCTTCTCTCCAACCAAAACAATGATCATGGTGCATTCTTCGAAGCCTCCAACACTCCTCCATGACAATGAGACCTTTCCATGTTATGCCAGGGGCCTGCGCTTCTTGCAGCACGTGGTTGATGATTTGACGAAACCGGTGATGCTGGGACTCGCTCATGGCCATACATCCGGTGATAGTATACGGCCAGGCTGTCCGCATCACAAGACGCGTAGGGAGAGCCTCAATCCTCTCGAGGCAGATGTTGACGAAGGTCTGATCGATACTACTTTGCTCGGATATAATTGGAGCAATTACAACTTGCAACAAGACTCTGGCACCATAAGCCCAGATGAGACTAATCATTGCAGCGTCGAGATCTAGACCTGAAGTTACACTGACCAGGCCCTCAATAACTTCTCGAAGAGTCTGGCAGACATAATCAAGTTGTTGTTCTAGTTCGCTGTGTTGTCGTTGAAATTCCGGTCCTGTAAACTGCTGATTCATTTCACCTTGGTGCATCAGCTGTAGTTGCTCAAGTCTTGCAATTCTGGAGACAATGGCAAAGACTTGGCTCTGGCAACCCATAAAGTCCTGCGACCTGATTGCACCAGAATCTAGAAGAGGCAGGTAGTCGAAGGCGCAAGGGCAGAACGACACGGCACCGAAAGTAGATGTAGCCAGCACATCAATCCAAATAAAGTTAAAGATGGAAAGTTGCAGCGATCGTCGTCGTACATCACCTTCAGGCAAGCTCAATAATACGTCTGCTATCACTGATGTTGAATTGCGATTCCCAAGTGGAACAGCAGTCTCAATATGATTCAAGACCTTCCTTGCAGCCTGGTGATGGACCTCCCATTGACCCTGAAGCATACTGAAGATCTCGAGTGTCTCCAAATGAGCGATGACATCAAGAAGGTGGACCCCAGCCCAGACGAAATCTTCCACTGGCAACGGCTTCATGAGAGAAAAGCGCTCGACCTCTTCCCGAAGTATCGAAATCGACCGGCTCTGTAGCCTGCTCACTTTTGGCGAAAGTCCAATCTCGTTCACGGTAGCCCGCTGGGTCAACGAGTGCTCGAAGCAGGCGCTGATACTCAGAGCTGAGCTAAACAAGTCGTCTTTGCTGATGAGCCGATTGAGCATCCAGTTACGTTCGGTGCTGCTATTCAACTTGTAGAATGTATGCGTGATTGGATGGATGACATCGAGAAACAGCATGAGCAATCTCGTTTCTTCTCGAGAAGAATTTTCAGGTCCGGGCCGTAGACTTTGCATCCTGCTGTCCCACCATATGGTGTCGGGTTGCCGCTGCCAGATATTGGCACCATTTGTCAACTGAATAATGGATGGTGTTGCAAAGATGTCGCAATGGAACGAATCCAATGAGATATGACCAGTTCTTGGGGAGTGACGTGCCCTTTGTTGATGGCTGTTGCTCCCTGAGTCAGCTGGCAAGATTCCAATCGCGGCAGAAGCAGTGTCTCTGGACTCGAGCTTTCTCGAGACCCTGTACCGCAGCTCCGCCACAGTTCGTAGAGCTCTTGCTTCATTGGACTCTAGGACATCTTTCCATGAGGCCTTGTTGGTGATCCAAGACGGTGGCGGCACGTTGAACCCGTAGCATGCAAGGTCTCTTGACCGACAAGCGCTGCATGCTGGTAGCTCTTCATCACACTTCTTCTTGCGGATTCTGCAGGTGAGACATCCCTTGCGACTGCGCGTCCCGTCTGAGACCGATTGCTGCTGCTCCCTCTGCGCCATGATGTCTCATTGCTGATAAGAGGCCGCGGAGGAGGTAGCTTGAGACGCCTGCTGCTATCAGTTGGGCGCGCTTATCTACCCATGCAAGACGTCATGATGGCCTTCTTTCTGTTGGGAGCTGAAATTCAATGAAGCATTAGCTAGTATCAGGCAGTAAATCGTGCCGCAAATGGCTCGTATTGATATGCTGGGGTCTGGGTGACGAGATCCAACGGGAATTACGCACTTCACGTCGGACTAACTACTAGGCCGTGATAAGCGGTAAGGTTGTCGGCGATCAGTCATGCTATTGGCTGCTTCAGACGTGGGCGTCATCTGCAGGCTTAGCTCAATCGACTGCGCTTAAGCTAAACCCTTTCGAGGCCTCATGCTTACAGCGCATTAAGAAATACCAACGAACCTCTTGCCGGTACGTACTGGTAGTTGATCCAGCTGCATCGACATATCTGGCTATAAAAGTATGCACTTGATCCAGTGTTCAATAGATTGACCACTGTTCAGTCCCGAATCATCTTCAGAGTGCGGTTTGTCACACATCCCTCAAAGATAGAGACATCATGTCATGCCCTCGGTGCTTTTCTGGTCATATCAACCCAGGCACTCCAACTGGTCGTTGGGATACCATTCATGGCCTTCGGACCTATATTGCAGAACCCCCTGCTGGCAAGAGTCCGAAAGCTATCATTGTCATAATTCCTGACGCGTTCGGTGTTGACTTTGTCAATAATCAGATTCTCGCGGATCATTATGCTTCAGCTGCAGACTATCTGGTCTACCTGCCCGACTTCATGAATGGTGAGCCAGCCATTGGTTCCAAGCACGCAAAAGCAAGATAACTTACACCGTTGGTAACAGGCAAGGCGGCTCCAGTCAGGACGATGATCAACATGGCGCACCTTTGGGATGAGACCGGATCTTGGTTGCTCAAACCGTAAGCTCCCGCCCCAAGGTCGAAAATATAAATTACTTGGCTGATCACTAACTAGGTACTATCTTGTTGCTACTATGCTTGACTTTGTGCCATTTCTTATTCGCAACCGCTTCAGTGTCTGTTGGCCAAGGGTGACTGGGTTCTTGAAAGAAGTCCAGCGGCATAAAGACGCAGCTCTTCCTGTTGGAATTGCCGGCTTCTGCTGGGGTGGGCTACACACTGTTAGACTCACCCACGACACGGCGGAAACGAAGACAGCTAGTGGTCATGCACTGGCAAATGCGTTTTTCACTGCCCATCCAAGTAGCGTCGATGTCGTCCAGGACATAGGCAACGTCGCACGTCCTCTCTCTATTGCAATTTGCGACGATGATCCCGTGATGGGAATGAAGCAAGTGCGGCAAGCTGAATCAATCTTGGAGAGCAAGGATGTCGATACAAACGTGGTTATTTACCCTGGAGCAAAGCACGGGTTTTCAATTCGTGCAAGCAGGGCGAAGCCAGATTCGAAAGAGACGCGACAGGCAGAGGAAGCCGAAGAACAGGCTATTGCTTGGTTTAAGCGGCAATTCAATAGCATGACATAGCATGGAGTTTGCCTATTCGCTCAATTTACAACATGTTTAAAGGCCCGGCGAGCTGTTGTTGATCTTTTGACCTGAATCTTTACCGGTCTGCAAATTACACATCCTTGACTAGGATATTGGACTCCTTCGCCAACTTCATCAACAAATATGGCTTGGAGAAGTATATCCATACACAGCATGGGGCTATAGGCGCAATGAAGATTGCAAAATGAATGTGCTGCAGGGTCTCTACCTGACGATCTGACACGAGCGTTTTTGACCACGACTGCGACTAGCTGATCAATGGTGCGATATCCTCAATACATGGAGATGTCCCGAGAATCCTGGGATAGATCAGTACAGGCTCAGCTCCTTTGCAACGCTGCGTGGGATCCAACTGTCGGTGCTACTAATAAACAAAGTGGTCTAAATATAGAAGGAAACTGACCAGGCCGATACCTTGACCATCCCATATAGAATCAACGCCAAGATCAAATGGATATCAGTCCAAGCTAGATAAACCATTTGGGCAACCCAGTTCCAACTGATCCCGTGGCCAGGTAATCCATGCTGTATAGTCTGGGTCAAGCTGCTCCGTGATGCTTTCTAAAATACGCCAACCCCATCCTCTCATATACCAAAAGCATTCCAGCGTCTGAACCAGTACTGAGAAGTAAGCTAGTAAAACTAGAACCTGAGGATTCAGTTTCTCGACCTGCTTTGTAAAGTCATCTTCCAAGAACCATACCCACCGCATGACGATATGCGTTTTCCCATGCGTAACGTTTTGAGGCTCATGAGCAGTTCCAAAAACACCACTAAAACAGCATACGAGAGCCTCATAAAGTTCCAGTAGATCTGGAAGCCTTGGGGTTTGAGAGTCGTGAATCATCGTTCTCAAGTCGGCGAGAGGCTTTTCCCAAGCGATATATCCAGCTCTACCCACGGGCGGTGGTATGGCTGAGGAGGCTTTCGGTGGAAAGGGGCCAATCGGACCTGAGAAAATGGCTGTCAAACCCATAGTCTCGATGACAAAGCGAACGCCGCGGAAGAGATTCCACCAAGCGGTTTCAGTGCCATCAAACGGAACAAGAAGGTGGCCTTTTTTAGGTGGCTTTGCAAAGGCATAGTTGCAAATGAGCACAGTGGCAATGTACAATGCGGAGCAATTTTGGTGATTGATTTGAGGAAGAAGATTGGTGACATGAGACAGAGCTTTGGAGTGATGGTGCTCGGCCAATTTCTCATACTTGGTCGCTTCCAGGGCTTGAAGCCGCGCTAAATGGAGAGCAGAAACAGCAAGCATCAGGCGAAGGATGAATTGATTGTCGAAAGCCAGAAGTGGGATCTTGTCATGCCACATGGCATCATCTCCAAAAGTTAGTGATGTCACAGTAATGTAGTGATGATAAAGTCGAAGGTCGTCAACATTCAATGACAAGCTTTGTTGGCTCGGCGATGAGAGCTGGCGGTCCATAGTAATTGGCACTAGAGCTTGGGTGCCAGTACCAGGATCTGGTGCCGAGGCAAGGGGCCTGCCTCGCTGGCGTGGGCGAATAGGAACAACTGCTGTTTTTGTTCCTGCGTCGCTCGCAGTATCAAAACTGCAGGAGAACGAGAGATGAGCGCAGTTTTTGCAAACCGGTTTGTTCTCGTCACACTGTGGCATGAAATCTTGTTAACGGACGACAATGGTATTAAGGGTCGGAAAAGCAACTCAGACTCACCTTAATCCTTCGCTTCTTGCAAGTTTGGCAGCCATTTCGGGACTTCTTGTGGGATCTACGTTGGACAGGACGGCATGGACAGCGTGATCCTGCAGAATGGATATGTTCAGTCTCTTGCGTCTCGTTCATCGTAATACCGAGGACCGACAGCAGACTGTCCTTAGTTATTGCAAGCATGACAGGAGAAGCTTGATGGCACACGCTAGGGCAATGGATTAACTAAAGTCCATCGGCTGGATGACAAAGTGTTTAAGGGAGGCGGCGACTCATACCCGCATAACCGGCTATGCAATTAGTATCATATGTTTTTCATATAACCGGTTATACAGATAAGGCCATATAAGCTTATTTAATTAAATCTGCATAACTAGGAGACTATTAGTTAATTTATCTTCCTATTATATTTATATTACTAATAAAGTAATTATTAACTTTTTACTTTATAATTTAATTTTATTTATATAATTAGTATTTAAATAAGTAATATTAAGCTGTAGTCTCTTTTATTATTAATAAATTAATAAAATAATAGCCTAATAATATTCTTCCCTTAGAGGTATTATATTTATTATAAGAAGCCCTCCTTATAGATATTAATAAGTAAGTAAAGGCTTAAGGATATACCTTTATAATAAGGTATATAATATATATAATAAATAAAAGACTATATATATACTTTAGCTATAATTATAATAAAGGTAAATATATATTAATTCCTAATTCTAAGAGGAAGAGGAAGTATATTACTTAATATATAAGGTATAAGTTCTCTATAATAAGAAAAGAGAGCCTCTATAAGAGTAAATAAAGTCTTTAATATTATCTTAATCCCTCTTACTCTTATTATAATTATAAGCCTATTATTAGAAGTAATATTATATATATAACTTATTAAAAGCTTTTTAATAAAAATATCCTTATAATTAAAAAGCTTACTCTTATTAGTATTAAATAATACTAAATTAAGACTTATTTACTATAAAATATAAAGGTATTATTTATTAACTTAGATCTTATAAATTATATTTCTTAAATAAAATAAGACCTTATTAATAAATAAAGCTATATAATTACTTTATTTTAATATTTTAATTTATAAGGCTTTTAAAGTTATTATCTTATTAGAAAGAACTCTTAATTATAATTAGTTATATTTACTTATTTAGAATTATTTTAATTTATTAGGTTATACCCTAAGATACTTATAATTAATTATACTTATAAAACTAATAAGTATAAAATGCCTCTCCTTAATATAATTAGTATTAATATTATAAGGAGTACCTTTTATATTATATTTATATATCTTAGTAATAAGGAAAAAAAGGATTTTATCTAGGCTCTTAAGGTATTATAAGATTTATATAATATTAATAATATTCCTTATCTTTTAGTTATATTAACTATTTAATATCTTATTTATATAAATACTATTATATTCCTTTTCTACTTTTTAGTATTAAAGGTTATATTTTATTTTTAATATATTAATAAAGTAATCTTAACCTTTTATATAAGTAGCTTTATAAAAGGCAAGGATAATAAAAAGAGATAAGAGGTATAAAAGGAATTTTATAATAATTAATATATACTTATAGCCTTAAAGTTATAGGCTATATATAATAAGAAATTAAAGGTCTTTCTACTTTAGTATACTTATTTATATCTAAAGAAGGTAAATTACCTTCTCTTAACCTAGCTAAACCTTTATAAAGGTAAGTTTATTAAGGTATTTATAAATAAATATTTATATTTAAACTAATTTATTATATCTTAAATAGAAGGTATTTATTTCTTACTTAAGTCTTATTTAAAAAGCTCTAAGGCTAACTTCTTTAAGGCTTTTTAAATTATTAAGCTAGTAATTATAAACTAGCTAATTATATTAAAATCTATATAAGCTTTTAAATAAGTAATAAGACCTACTTAATATACTTAAATATTATTAGGAGCTTTATATAACTAAGTTTATAATTAGGTATCTTATAAGGTATTAATTATAATTAATTTATAATAAGAATAAATAAGAGAAAGTCTCCCTTAATATACTAGGAGTTTCTTAAAGACTATAAATATATCTTATATTTATACCCTTATACTATTAATCTAGGGAAATAAGCCCTTATTAATAAGCTATTTTTATTTATATTAATATCTCTAGTAATCTAGGATATTACTATTATTATTTAAGCCTTATAAGGTTAATAATTATTATATAGCCTTAAAGTTATAGCTAGTATTAAATATATAATAAGATTTATATATATTTAAAGGAATTAAAAAGGTATTACTTCTCTTAATGCCTAAAAAGCTATAAACCTACTCTTAATATTATAAGTAAGATTATAATAAAAACTTAAGCCTATACCCTAAGAAGTATATTAAAATAGTAATAAAGCTTAATAATATAAAGAAAGAATAAGATCTTACTATAAAGGAGGTTATAGTTATAAATATATAAAGTAGGTTTATATCTTTTATTACTACTATAGCCTTAATACTATAAATAACCCTGACCCTAACTTATTACTACCTTTAAGAGCCTATATATTAAGTATATATAAAATATAAGGAATCTTATAAGATATAGTTTAATTAATAGCCCCCTAGTATCTCTCTTATTAACTATACCTTTAAAAAAGCTATTAAACTGCCTTTAGAATATAATATAATTAGGTATTAGTAATACTAAAGGTTAAAGCAAATAAGGCCCTTTATTAAGCTTTATAATAGCTTTAAACTAAGAAATTAGATATTAAAGGAAATATATAACTAGCTTAATAATAATAATAAATCTAATAATAATACTAATTAACTAGAAATACAGCTTTTAAAAGCAAAAGGCCCTAGCTATATATTTTAGCAAGGACTTATAAGTTATATATTATTATAGCTATAGCAAGGAGGTAATTTAATTCTCCTAGTAAGATAACTAAGCAGTTAAGTAGCCTAATACTAAATAAGATATAAAAAGATAATAGTTAATTAGGAGCTATATATAAATAAAGTAAATTTTAGCGAATTTAATAATATAATTATTATTACTTAATAGTAGCTCTTTGTAATTAAAGTGCCTCTTTTTATTTTATAGTATTTATAATAATTAAGAGTTAATAAAATTAAAATATATAAAATTATTAATCCTTATAAATTAATTATCTTAGTTAAAATACCTATACTTATAACTAGTTACTTATGCCTAAGAAGGATAATATATATATTATTAAATTAAAAGAAAAAAGCTAAATTAATTAATATATATCTTAATATCTTAATCTGCTAAATTCTAATATTATTAATAAATAAGAAGATAATATAAGGTTAAATATAAAGAATTAAATTATATATATATAAGTAAATAGATTAAGTAAAGGAATTATATATTTCTCTTTTAGTAAATTATAACCTTAATAAAGCAGATAATATTAATATAATAAGAGATTTAAACTAGTATATATGTCACAGCGCAAGACCAGACTAGGTTACCCTAGACCGACAGGCCAAGTGGATCTCAGTCACGTGGCGATACGTTATCGCAGAAGATCCTGACCGACCGCCTGATAGCTCCTGAACGTAGCTCCTGGAGCTACGTCTTGTCAATAGAGCCTG
>NW_022158741.1:0-21879 GCF_000260195.1 Fusarium odoratissimum NRRL 54006
AGAGCGGCGCTCATATCTTTTTCAGTAAAAGAAGGCATTCTGAATTGATTGGCGTTAGTTTGAAATTAATTGGAATTAAATTGGTAGAGTTGTGACTGTTTAAAGTATATATAAATTGGGTGGCTGGGTTAAAAGTGAGGTGGCCGGTCTGTGGGGGTGGCCAGTCTTTGGGTGACGGACGTTATGGCGAGTCATAGAGACGCAGCTAGCTGTGTCATTAATATCACGTGCCCTTCCGGACACAGCTAGCTGTGTCTCTAAGATATCGTTATGTAAGCATGATCTATATAAGTGAGTATGTGTTGTGAGGCTATTCACAACTGATTTATTGTATTTCTGGCTATATAATGCATCTCGTGATAGATACAATATGACTCACGCTTCCTCTCGTGCAGCGGATAACATACCATCACTGGTATCAACACAATGAATCAGAACACGCTTCCAGGTATATAACCCGAGTGTTCTTCGGCCATTGTAGTAGCTATTCCTCTCGTATCAAGCATCTACAACACCCAAATAGCATAAACAGTCATCATAAACCCCAACAACCGCCGTCATCAGAACCCTCCTCCCTTCGTTGTTCGAACTGATGATTTAGTAACGCCTGTAACTTCTGCTCCTCCCGTGAACTATATTCTTCAGTCTATCCCCAGCAATAGTCAACCTATCCCTCAACGGCCGGCTCCTATGAATCCTCGCAACGATCCCCTCAACCTCCAGATGGACTTCTGGCTTACGCACACAAGGCCCGGTGATGCCACTAGCGATGCTGCTTTGCGGCAACAGAATCCTCAAGCTCTTATTGCTGCACAGAACACTTCATACCCTCCACCGGGGCAGCCGGTTAATGTGATCCAACGGCCGTACGGGTATCAAGTTGAGGGAGAGTGGCATATTGGTTACTGGTACGATCGACTTCAGCACCGTGCTAGAGAGCAACCACAAGCAGATCTTGGGCCTCAATGGAACCATAATATGCTTATTAACTACGATCAGCACTATCGTAGCCAGCAGCTTGCAGTCCCTGGAGTCAATTGGCCTACCCCAGCAGTAGGTATGACTACCTATCAGCCTGTTATTCAGGCTCTTTAAAACACAGGGATATCTGTTGTTCATGTAGATCAATGCGGAAATACACAGTGGGTTTGGCAAGGAAGGCATTGAGTCGGGGGCATAGTACAGTTTTTTGTGATTTTGCTTGGTCAATAGTATAAAAAAATTCACACCTAGTGCAGAAATTATTGTAACTCAAGGAAAATCCTACAAATCAACCTCGTGATATAATACATGTAGTACTCTGAAATAGCCCTTTTTCTAAGCTTTCGAATGGTATATATAATATATCTATTGACCGACTGTAACCCAATTTAGATACGGCGGTTCCGAGTTCGGTGTACCCGTTGCTGATCCTCATGATCCCGGGCTGCCGCCTTCCACACATGATCGGGTCCACGATAAGTCGTAAATCGCCGTGCCTTTAGCTCCTCTTCAACCTGCTTGTTCACCCGTTCATTCTCAGCTTCATCAAAGTCAAGATAGGCCATCATTTCCTCCTTGGTCCAGTCTCGAACACTTCTTCCTATCCTACATTGAGGGCCCATTTCCTTGTAATCGAGGCACCAGTTGTATTTAGCCTTGGTATAACGCCGGGGCAGCTTCATAGCCTTACGGTACTGTTGGTTGGTCTTCAATGCCCCCCGAGGCTGTGTGGCATACCACGCCTCTCGATCTGCTTTGTAGCGTCGATAGATAGCACGAGCATCGTCATAATCCAATTCATTAGCCTCACTTTGTGCAGTAGCTGTTGAAGGTCCGGCCACTGGGGAAGTTGTAGTTACGGTTATTGTCTTGGTCGTTGTCTCCGTTATAGTCTCTGTTGCTGTGTGTGTTCCAGAGCTAGCTGGGGATAACGAGCGTGTTGTTGATCTCGATACTGTATGTGTTACAGTATGAACAGTTGTAGAAGTCTGAGTGGGAGCTACAGTTGCAGAGGCTTGAGTGGGAGCTACAGTTATCGAGGCCTGAGTCGGAGCCTGTGAGATATGCTCCCAGCGTAAGGGGCATGCTTTTGACTTCATTTTATGACCTGACTGATGACACTTTGAGCATGTTGGTGGTGCCCTAGGTCGTATCGTATTCTCAACTGCCTCAAATGCACAAGGCTCTCGTTGTGTGCTTGTCACGGGTAACACCGATGTGGCCTGAAGTCGGTCTATCTGTACAGGAGGCTCTATGAGAAGTTGAGGGTTTCCAATGCGCTGAATTCGCCAATGCGAGTGGAAATGATACATTTGTAATGGTTGACTTCGGTATAACAAGGGCTCGATTAAATGAGCACACGGCAGACCAAGGGTGCGGTTGAAAGTGCCTGTACAAGCCGGGAGTTGATGTAACAACCGAGCTCGTTGGTCGTCAACTAGCCGAAGAGCCTCGTGTGATATCCAATCACGGATGTTGCCGTATAATGACCCGGATAGCTTCAAAGGGAAGCTAGCTTGTTGTCTTGCTTGGTTACTCTCAAGCTCGGCCACCTGATTCGTTACAACTAGCTTGATGTGTCTCCAGGCGTCAAACAGGTTAAGCTGGGAGGTCTTGAGATATGACTTGATGAGTTGATGAATACCCTCACATCGTGATGTGACATATTGGTTGAAATGAAGGTGTTGATCAACCCAAGCCTTAACGAATTTCTCCTTATGGAGATCTAGCCAGGTCTCAGTAATATAGCCGACCTGACTTACGTGGTCAGGGATATACTTCTTCTTGAAGTCACTAAGCTTCTGATAGTATATATCCTCATTACTAGATGCAACGAGATCATGCCAAGAAGAGTAGAAGTCCTTCCACTTCTCTTGTCCTTCATGATCCTTTGCATCCTTGGTAAATGCATCCATGCAGTGACGCAATACCGCCTTGTTGATATGCCACAAGCAAAGTAACGAGGTTGAATCTGGAAAGGTAGAAGCTACAGCATTCATACAAGCAAGGCATCGGTCTGTAAGTATCACGGAAGGGAAATCTGCACATATAGCTACGTAGATAGACCGTAGCTGTGCAAGAGCCCAGTTGTAGTCCTCTTCTTCCTCGCCACTGAGGAATGCAAATGCAATACAGAAAGACCGTTGGCAAGCATCAACACCAATGGCATTGAGGAGTGGCATCTTGTACTTGTTGGTCTTGTATGTGCAGTCTAGAATAAGCACTTCCGTATATGATTTGAGGTAGGCAAGTGACTTTGGGTGTGCAAATAACACTGCCGTGACTGTACCCTCTTCGAGACGTATACGACTCCAGAAGCCCTCACTTTCGAGCTGATTTGCAAGGGCATGTATGTTGCTTTGACCCTTCAGAAGCTCTCGCTTGCTTTCAGCAATACAATTGTAGATATCCTGTTGTGTAGCAAGTGTTGTTGATGTATTCCGTAGATGTGATATAATATCCTTAGGTGCAGAGCCACAACTGGTAAGTTGCTTGACTATCTGCCTATCTGCCGCTGAGAGTATCCGATGGGTAGGGTGTGCCAAAGGGTTGCTTGGCTCATGGTTGTGTTTATGATGCTTCTGATTAGAACGATGTGATAGAGACCACGAAGTCTTGTTAGGTCCTTCCTTTGCTATGACGGAAAAGAGGCAGCCCGTATGGCGAGATACAGTATTTCTGTCCCGTTTCCTTGTTGTTGAAGGGGGCTTTGAGCCTCGATCACAGTTGTAGATAACCCCCTTCCTTCCACTTGAAGTATTCCATGAATTCTTGACTGAAAACGCGTAGCCTCTTTCTCGGGCCCACGCGTTGATGGCGGTGAGAAGAGCCTGCTGCGAGGGGAAGTGACCTTCCGGTGGAAGAACATCATCAGGGAATAAATTTTTAGCATCAATTGGGTTCATTTTAGATAGGTAATACGGTAATAGCTTCAATTGGCTTCAATTGTGATGTCAATCGTTAAATTGGAAGGTCTGAGTTGAAAACGCGTCTGCACGGTCCCATACATACATAGCGCTTACATAACGATATCTTAGAGACACAGCTAACTGTGTCCGGAATGGCACGTGATATTAATGACACAGCTAGCTGTGTCTCTATGGGCCGCCATTTCCTGAGGCCGTGAAGATCATGCCTACCCTGCGATAGTTACATATATCCGAGAGGAGTACAACTCCTTACATGGTATCCACATCCAGTCACCACCTTAGTCACACGGTAATTGGTATAGTAGGGTTCCTTAGGCCTGAATCTTTACTTGCCGTGGCTGGTTATGTAAGCGGCAAATCGTCATTCCCCGAGCGTCCCATACAAGAACTAAATGGTACCCTAAACCACAGAAACGACACTAACCCTTGAGGCGGCACAACTCTCTCCTGTAAAAATTTTTCCTTGGCACCCGCTGTTAGCGCTCTGCTAGGCGAGAGAATTTTTACAGGCCAAAATAGCAACAAAAGCAACTATAGGACTAGCGGGACCCTAACAGCTGCCAGAAGAAAGGGATTCAGAGAGTTAACCTTTCTTCATGACAAGTGTCTTCAACGGCACTAAGCTTCGCGAGCTCTTAACATTGCCTCCAGGCACCATTTCATTTATCTTTATCTGCGACTTCTTCTCACCTCGACATTTCGGCTTCGCAAGCCTGCGACATTCTGGCCTCTGTGCCCCTCGACTTCCCGTATGACCGACTTCTGCAGCCTCGGCTACCCAGACGACATTCGCAGCATCTTGCTGCTTAATATCAAGGGTCATCATGCCCTCACCCTCACTCTCACCTTCGCCTGCAGTTTAACGCTGCCTCGACCAACTACAGCAGCTTTAGCTGCCCGAACAACACAAACAGCCTTCAGCTGCTCGACTTTCTAGGCCCTCTGGTGCCCTCGACCTTGACGCACGGACCCCACATGGTTCATTGCCCTTTTTGCAGCTCGGAAGCTGCTTAACCGATCTCTGCAGTCATATACTGCCTAGAGACTCTCCTCTTTCTTTCTGCAGCCTCGGCTGCTGCCTAGAACATAACCAGGCCTCGACGATATGTCTTACTGGATAAGACCACTAGATATAAACCGCTAGGTCAAAACGATACAGAGCTTTACCTGGAGACCATAGATCAGGGCAATTACCTCATCTACAGAGCAGCGTTCTGGCCGCCTTGGGTTTTTCCCCTTCGAGGGGTTTTCCCAAGGATGCACGGTCCTAGGGTTACAGCTACTGGCGATCTTAGGGATTATGGTTCTCCTGCCCTTAGGCATAGAAAGCTACTTGATCTATCTGTGCAAGAGAATTCTAGGCTGGAGAGGAATAGTTCCCGCTAACGGGATAACCTCTTGGAAGTAAAGCGCCTCTATGCCGATGATATGCTGGATAAACTAGATAGAAGCATTGCTAGAGGGAAGCTCTGCTAAGATCAACTGTATTAATGTCCATAGGATATGCTTCACCAATAACTACTATAGAGCTGGCTACGAGTAGAGAGGTGCCTCTTGGGGGGATAAGTACAGAAAACGCTCAAGCATATATACGGCTCCGACGCAAGAGGCCTTGCAGATAATCCAAGCAAGCATCAGCACGGCAGCGATTATAGATAGTTTAGCTCAGCACATCCTGTGCTCCATTAGGAGACTTTTTAGGGCCTACGGCCCCCCGGACGAAAAATATACATACATACATACATACATACATACATACCCTTGAGGCGGCACAAGCCTCCAAGGCGGTCACGACGAGGGGTCCAGACCAGTCAAGTCTCTCGTTGGCATAAATCGTGCTACTACAGAAAAGTGACTCCGAATTTGAGTCTATTGTGACTATTGAATTTGGTAACATTCATGTAGGTGGGGGTAGGCTACAAAGAGGCACTCATCAGCGAAGCAGGTTAGATCCCCAATCTTATATCCTGTATCAAAATATATCAAATGTTATTTCAAATCCGGTATTTTGCATTTGTTTGATTTGAAATAAGATTTTGGCATATTTGATTGATTTGTTTGGCAGTTTGTTTGATTGGTTTTGATTTATGGGCAGCGCTGCGATGCGGTCCTACAAGCGCCGGAGAAGGTCCTTTCTGGCTTTGCCGACTGGGGGCTTATCGAGAGCATATCGATGGCCATACGGCTAAGGCGTGGAAACTGCCGTCATTGTTCAATGCGACACCACCACTCCAGAGGTTTGCAATCGATCTTGGTAGCTGGAGAATTAATAAATGCCTCTAGGTTATCGCCATCGATTGAAAGAGCCGTCTCGACCTCCATCTCCTGTAGCCATAGCTGTAGCTGCGAAGGCGGCTTCCCCAGCGCAGTTGGGATATCCTCCGGAGTAGTTTTTATGTCTCAATCGATATTGGTATTGTATTCCCCCTCCCATATTTGCCGGGCCCCCACAATCGCTGGATTAATCCACGCACTCTTCCAGTTCTTATCCAAGTATGCTTTTCGACAGCGTGGATCGAGAAGAAGAGCGGCGACGTAAACGGGAGCCTCATCAAACATAGTGTAGTATTTATTGAGTACAAACCATCCCATGTCGATAGAATGGAGCATAAGGCTATCATGGAACTCCGGGTTCGAGTAGTGTATTTAACAAGTTAGTTAAAGGCTGTCTCTTTAACGGAAATAGACCTTGCCTTCGCTTTCTCAAAGTGGCTGAGAAGACCATCCATCATCCGCAGCGTACTACAGAGGCTCGCTTTATCGCCTTCTGTTATCAAAGTTGCCTCGGTAAAGGGCTGGAGGAAAGTATGCGTTTTCGACAGTATATCCCAGTCGGCGCCTGATAGAAGATGAGCACAGCCGATATCCTTGTCATGGTCTACCATAAACTGGACGATCTGTGCCTTCTTATTGAAGGCGACACTGATAACTTTATACCATGAATACCACCGTGTTGTGTTATCGATCCCGATACTGCGACCCACAGCTTCTCGCCAGTTATCACTATGGATTGGAGAGCTTCCAATCCAGACTGCGAGATGGTGGAGCTTCTGGAGAGCATTAATGCCTTCCCACCCGCTAAATTCTAATTGCCGAATAGTCCTCTCTCTCGTCGGAGGTCTCTGCTGTCTCCCCTGCTTCTCCTCTGTTGTGTGACCCACCGTGGTATCGGGTCCTGAAGGCGTATTCTCATTTAGAGAAGTAGAGAAGGTTTCGATAGGCTGCGCACCAGCGGCGTTGCCGGCGGCATTAAGTGCAGCACCTAAAGCTTCTTTCGAGCGCACGAGAAGGAAAGCTTGAAGGGAAAGGTTAATAATATGGCCGTAACAGCGGACACGGCGGCGGACAGGATTGAAGATTATCTAGACGAAACTCAGCTGGCACAGCCATAGAAACTTATCTTTACTTACTCCTCGCCCGTGGAGTAGCTTGTTTGATAAAGCTTCTAGGCAGGTATTGTTCGAGGATGCGTTATCCCAAGTATGATAACCCACGCGTCGAATTTCGAATCGCCCCAAGACATCAGCGATCAGGCCGGCCTGGGACTCGTCAGAGTAGTCTTTTCGACACTCTAGCGGACCTAAAAGCGCCTTTCGAAGTTTATAGCCCTTGTCGACCCATGGCATACTGCAAGCATACCATGCCGGTGTGGTGATGTCCAGAGATCAGATGAGAGGTGAATCATCGAAATGGCAGATTGAAGGGACTCGGCCAACTGAGCAGCGTAGAACTCATAGCTAGCTGAGATGTAGCGCATCACTGTACGTCGGGAGGTAATCAGACTATCCTCGATGGCAGGATTACATGCTAGTGCTAGGTCCTTTAGCTCATCCCACTCAACCATTGAAAAGGCCACTCTGCGACGTGTGAGAAGGCTGATAAGAGCTTTGATGTAAGCCTGCCGATTGAAGGCATTCCATAATGCCGCTTCGGATGGCGTAGTCGATGATGTGATATATACGTCGAGCGATTGCTGAGATTGGTTCTGCCGGCTAGAGAGCCCGATCAGATATGGATGATTATTCCTTATGTGGCGCCGCGCATTGCCTTTATAACCATCCTTCCATGGCTTCGCCGTACAGTATAAGCAGACATATGAAGTGCGAGGCTTCGTCTTCTCTCTGGTGAAAAATCTCTCAATATCGATGAAGTCAGGGGCGGAAGAGGGTGTCCTCGATATGGACGAAGCTTCGGATGCCATGGCGATGGCTTTATGGTATAGATAATGGATCGAGGCGATGAAGAGTCTGCCGATAAATCGGACTAGAAACTGCAGTAGCTACTCGGAAGACTTTTTTTTATTTTATTTTTTTACCTTATGATTCTTGTCAATTTCTGATGGATCTGGATCGTAGGATTGGTGAGGTTTGAGGGTAACGAGATTTAATGTTGTGGGCCCTATGAGGCGTATCCTCCCAGGCGGAATAAATTCATTCATTCATTGATGATAAGCTTATGTCAGACAAGCATGTGTCACAAAAATCCCTCATTCTCCTCTCTTTACATTTGGTCAATTGATTCCCAACCATTAAAGATGTCCCAGTCAAACGATGAAGCAAAAATTCTTCTTGCCCTGCGAGCCCTTCAAAATGATCCAAAATTAAGTATCGGACGCGCCGCATCAATATGCCAAGTCTGTCATCAGGTCGCCGCCAGCGAGGCATGCAGTCTCGACGCATTTAGGTCCCTAAATCACGCAAACTATCTGATCTAGAGGAACAGATCATAGTTCAGTTCCTCCTCGACCTGGATTCGCGAGGATTTCCCCCGCGACTGCGTGGTGTGGAAGAAATGGCCAACCGATTGCTCGCTGACTGCGACGCGCCACCCGTCGGCAAGCGCTGGGCTTCTAACTTCATCAAGCGACACAAAGAGCTCAAGACGCGGTTTTTTTTCGCAGGTATGACTACCAGAGGGCTAAATGCGAAGACCCAACCGAGATTCGAAAGTGGTTTAAGCTTGTGGAAAACACAATCGCGAAATATGGAATCGACCTGGCTGATGATATCTATAACTTTGATGAGGTTGGCTTTCTAATGGGCATGCTTGCAAGCGGAATGGTCGTTATAGGCTCAGAAAGGCGTTCAAAGCCAAAATCAGTGCAGCCTGGAAACCGTGAATGGATTACTGTGATCCAGGCGATCAATGCGGAAGGCTGGGCGATCGCGCTGTCCATCATAGGTGCCGGCCAATATCACCTCGCCAACTGGTACCGGGAAAGTAACCTCCCGGACAACTGGGCTATTGCAACATCTCCAAATGGCTGGACCGATAACGACCTAGGCCTTGAGTGGCTGAAGCACTTTGACCGATGTACAGACACGGGATCAGTTAGTCGCTATCGTCTTCTGATCCTTGACGGCCACGGAAGTCACCACTCTCTCGACTTTGAGAAATATTGTCAGGCAAACAAGATTGTTACGCTCTGTATGCCGCCTCATTCATCTCATCTACTTCAGCCTCTCGATGTTGGGTGCTTTAGCCTGCTCAAGAAGGCTTACGGGTAAGAAATTGAGCATCTGATCCGATGCTCTATAACCCACGATTCTAAGACCGAGTTTTTTCCCGCCTTTTATGCAGCGTTTCAGGTCACAATGACTGGGAAAAATATCAAGACAGCTTTTAGAGGCGCTGGGCTTATTCCTCATGACCCGGAAAGCGTGGTATCGAAGCTTGATGCGCAGCTACGGACTCCAACGCTGGTTGAGGAGGAGGCCGGCCCCTCTACCGCTTGGGTTTCAAAGACACCCAGGACTCTCCTTAAGGCTCAATCTCAGTCTGAATACCTCGACAGACGAATTAGAAGCCATAAAAGTAGCTCACCAGAGTCAATTCTGGAAGCATTCAAGTCGCTTTCTAAGGGAACAAAGGCAATGATGCATGAGAACGCCTTATTGAGAGCTCAGGTCCGTGATCTTCAACAGGCAAATGAAACACTAAGCCGGCGTCGAAGGGCAAAAAGGACCAGACTACAGAAAGGAGGGGTGATTATAGTATGGGAAGCAAGGGAAGTAATTGATTAGATGAATATAGATGGGCAGGTCGAGGGCGAATTGTCGAGAAGTGGTGGTCAAGGAGGGTCGGCACGACCGAGGGGAAGGTGCTGTGGAGGATGCGGCAAGACGGGGCATAACGCAAGGACATGTCAGATAGTTGTTGCAATATCTGATGAAGAATACGGCAATTTAGTTTAATTGATGAGAGAGTTTGTTGTGCCTTTCTGGTGATTTCCATTTTGAAAGTTGAGTTTTTTTGTGACACATGCTTCTCTGTAATATAAGCATATCCATGTACGTTAATATATTGTCAAGCTCCAGAGACCTTCGCTTTCTGTTGGAGGCAAGGATAACGATGAGAGTGAACGATCAGTAATAGGTTGGCATATACCCCTCCAGGCGATATAAAACTAAACTAAACTATGGGCTCCCGTCGAAAAGAACTACCCGTTAGTGTAGACTCTTCACGCTCTTTACTGAGGGAAGGGCTAGAAGTCGCGGTTCTGCGTTTACACGAAATGGACGCGCCCGAGATCGTCGTGTCGGGCGAATCATAGAACTATCGAGTTGCCCGTCTCGCTCCATGATATGCAGGTTCTGGGTGAAGGTACCACCAGACCGTAGTTGTCGATGGACCTATATTCTCTGTACTATGAAGGTAGCGCAGCGTTCGCAGCAGAGTTTTCAATGCTCAAGATATCCTCGTTCTCTACTAATAGAATTATTATCCATCCAAATTGAAAGCAATTTTCGAGTATACCTTCTGGTGAGCACAACAAAGTGGCTATCAAGTCCTTCATATCCCCCAATAAAGAAACCAAGTCTTCTTCGAGTAATCTAATACGTAGATATAACTCATTTACAGGCGGTGCAGTATTCTGCCAGTTCTTGAGTTGTTCGACGTCTCGCTCCAACTGCTCCATGCGCCGTCCAAGGCCAGCTCGAGATACCCTTTGGGCCTCTCGATCTTTGACCCGTCTTTGCGCAAGCCGCGAATTGTTTATTCCTGATACATATCGCTTTTCTGTGTCTAGTCCTGCGTCAGTGGATTTAGTTGCAGACGAGGCCTATCACTATAACGTACCATGGGAAGTCTGGTGAGGCCCAACCGGTGAGTGAGACATTTGAACGGCTGATTCTTGGAAAGCGGTATTCGGTATGGATCCTTCAGTGAGGAATACTTGGTGGACGCGGCCTGGGCTGTTTTCACGAGAGAGGCGATATATCTCTCTGGTCTGAACCCTGCCAAGACAACCAAGACCGCTAGATCGAACAGATGACAATGTAGGGCCGAGAGCCGAGAATTACACTTCAGCATGGGTTGTGTGTTGAAAGGCGCAGATATTGTAACGCGGCAATTAAGCTTGGCGTATTCCTGCTCGACAAGGATCAAATTTCGCCAACGAAGGGGGAAGATGTCTCACATTGAACCATCATGCTTGTTGCGTATCGGAATGACCGACAACGTGCCCTCCAATGATCCACGTAGTCCGGACCATTGTCCACAGGTAGAAGAGCGTCCTCAATTGCCTTAGTGCTTCCCGTTAACTAGTTTTTTTTTTTATTTTTATTTTTATTTTTAGCAGGCCAGCAGGGATTCCCACAATCCTTTGTCAGCCCCAATTACTTGCACCACCCCGGAGCTTCGGGTTCCAAAGCAGAGTCATATAAGGGCTAATTTGGAGAGACCAGGGACGCGTATGCTCTTCTACGGACTGTCTGCACACGTTGTGTTGATTGTTGCACCGCTGCATTGATGGAAAATATCGGCCCGGTAGCAAGCAGAGTTTCGGCTTTGTTCTCGAAGGATTTAGAGTTTAGAGGATATGCGTAGTATTATTAAACGACTCCATAATGAGAATACAAGGTGATTTCATGCCAGTGTGTGACTGTGTGGCCACGTATTTCTATCCAATGATTGCTTGGCCAGCACTGAAAACTTACAGCCGGTTCTTCGCCTACAAGTGCGCCGTTGTCGTGTGATAGATGTGCTCGGCGGGAGTATATTTCGATCACAGGCAAATATGACTTTGATTCGGCAACTTGACGTCTTTAATGATTTCCCTGTCGTGAATGCATAGCCTCGAGGTTTCATCCAGGAATTAATGGCTGCCAACAGAGACTCACGGCATTCGTATATGCCTTCAGAGACATCACTAGTTAGCTGCAAAAGCAGGAAAAAGAGGCCTCTAATTAGCTCAAATTGATTCAAGCAACCCCCAGCTAGCTGCTCCACTGACAAAAATTCAGAGGTTCAGGGTTCAGGTGTAGAAGGAGGTTTTGTGGCGCATCGGGCCTGTCCGTTGCCGCTTAGAACGCGTGACCTTTTAGGAAGCGAACGGCCCCACTATTAACCGCAGGATCCGCCTCTTACTTCGTGCTCCATTGTTTAAGGTTTGTCGGTGTTAGAACCCCAGTTGATTTGCCCGGCCCGCTCGATCGACCCTCTCGGAAGCGGCAATCCATCTCACCCATAACCGCTTACAGCACTTTGACAAAAGCGACTAGGATCCCTGGAAAGAGTCCCGGAAAGAACCGTCTCAGTATACCACAGTAATAGGGTTAGCGCTAACGGTTAAACGCTATTGCCCCTGAACCCTGACCAACGGTGCTGTCTTGTGACTCGACTGGAAGGAACGTTACGAAATGCCGGACCGAGAGATCTAGAACCTCCTTACTTCGAAGGTTTTAAGTTCGTTGCACAAATGAGCAAAGCAAAAGCTATACGAATCAAAGCATAAACATTTAATGTTGACGACTGAGCATGACAAAGGTAGGCCGAACTTATTGTTAGACATTGCAAATTAAAGACACAAAAATCATCTGCATTCAAAATACGGGGTCGCATAGCAGAAGAGGCCACTTAATTTATCTCACCTTACTGCTATAATCAGGAAATTAAGAAGAGCCTGAGGTAACACGGCACCCGAAATCTTTATTTGCTTTACCTAGGTCTCGTGTCAGGACCTTTATGTTGAGACAGTATGGCTAAGGTGGTCCGATCTGCTGGTGGCTAGGATGTGGATACTATGTAAGGAGCTGTGCTCCTCTTAGACATATGTAACTTAGAACTAATAATAACAATAATCAACCCTTTTACTTCAACACTTTACTCCGGCCCGCGCTCACGGCATTGATCGTTTACCTAGCTAATCTGTTTCACAATATTCCCATTGGTTGACGTATAAAGGCGAGAGAGTGGGTAGTCGGATCATATGTGGGATATTACCTCTTGGCACGGCGATTATTTCTGCCAATTTATCTTAAATAAGAACAAGTCCTAAGATTATTAAGCTTCCACTGGAAATTAATAAGAAAACAACCTGTATAAGTTTGATTCCTTAAAGGCAATATGGTAAACTTAAAACTATATGGTTTCATTCTCCAAAGTTTATATTAAGCTACCACCTTCTAAGTATAGACAGTCTCACGTAAACCAATAGCACAACTGTGATTTACTATGTATCTCTGTTGGCAGTTAGTGCGTGTGATTTATTGGCATTACCGCTTATCAAGGTCTCTAGCACAAAAGATTTCTCCGTCTCCGCAGTCACTCATGGACGAGACAACTAATTTCAGTATTGTCGCCGCCTATCACTATCTGAGAAACAATCAAGAGGGGACAGTGACGTTGTTGTGGTTACCTTGCTTAGTAGAGGCAAAAAAGGCTGGCATCCTTGTGATTTATGGTGATACTGCAGCTGTAAACCCTGACCATGCTGCTTGCCCCATGCTCATCCTAAGATGCACTGTAACTGAGCCAAGATTGCTAATCCGAGCGTTTGACCTGTTGCATAAGGCTCTATACCACTGACACTGCCGACTTGGCGCTGTAGCAGCCCCTGTAGATCGTCACTGTGGCCTTTTTTTGCCTCTGCCTACAAAACCAGACATAAATCCTCCCATTTTCTAGCCTGTTTGTTCATCCCCAAGCAAGACCACAGCACATTCCGCCATGCACGTTCAATCACTTCTGCTGGCTTCTGGCCTCGTGCCTCTCGCCGCTAGCCAGGACTGCCCTTTCGCCAAGCGCGCCACAGACAATAACCTTGTTCCCCTGCGAGAAATCCCCGAGGATTTTGGTATCTGCCGCGTCGCTAGCAACCAGGCTGGTGGAGGTACCCGAAGCAGAGACTTTTGGCCTTGCGCTTTGAGATTAGATGTCCTTCGACAGTTTTCGCCTCAGTATAACCCGTTGGGTGCAGATTTTGACTACACTGAGGCATTCAAGTCTCTTGACTGTGAGTTTCATTCATTTCGGGATTAGAGGAGGTTGTCTAATTGACTGTGCAGATGAGAGCTTGAAGAAGGATCTCAAGGCGCTTCTCACTGATTCTCAGGATTGGTGGCCTGCTGACCATGGTAGCTATGGTGGTCTCTTCATCCGTATGTCATGGCACAGCGCTGGTACGTACCGCGCTATGGATGGCCGAGGTGGCGCTGGAATGGTGAGTGCAGAATCTGACAGTTCTGACTGGGATATTGTTGAGTCATTCACTGACCATTACAGGGCCAACAACGATTTGCTCCTCTCGACAGCTGGCCCGACAACCAGAACCTGGACAAGGCTCGCCGTCTGCTCTGTACGTTTCACAACAGTCACACAAACAACCAATTCTAACGAATTACAGGGCCCATCAAGCAAAAGTATGGCAGCAAGATTTCATGGGCTGACCTGATCGTTCTCGCCGGCAACGTCGCCCTCGAACACAGTGGTTTCGAGACCCTTGGTTTCGCCGGTGGCCGAGCCGACACCTGGGAGGCCGATGAGTCTATCTACTGGGGTGCCGAGTCTACCTTTGTCCCCAAGGGTAACGATGTTCGCTATAACGGCAGCACTGACATTTATGAGCGCGCTGATAAGCTTGAGAAGCCTCTTGGTGCTACCCACTTCGGTCTCATTTATGTTAACCCTGAGGGTCCTGATGGAAGCTCTGACCCCAAGGCTTCTGCTCTTGATATTCGTACTGCTTTCGGTCGTATGGGTATGGATGATGAGGAGACTGCTGCTCTCATCATTGGTGGTCACACCCTGGGCAAGACTCACGGTGCTGTTTCTTCTAGTAAGTGTCTTATCAGTCGAACAGTTTTGAGGCTATGCTGACTGCGATTCTCAGAGAGCATTGGCCCTGAACCCATGGCTGCTGACCTTGGAGAGATGGGTCTTGGCTGGCACAACAGTGTCAACGAGGGTAACGGTCCTGACCAGATGACCAGTGGACTTGAGGTTATCTGGTCCACGACTCCCACCAAGTACGTTCTCTTACTACTCTTCAACCCAACTAACAAATCTCAGGTGGAGCAACCACTTCCTCAAGAGTCTGCTTGGCAACAACTGGACCCTCGTCGAGAGTCCTGCAGGCCACAAGCAGTGGGAAGCCGTCGACGGCAAACTCGAATACCCCGATCCCTTCGTCAAGGGCAAGTTCCGTAGGCCCACCATGCTCACCAGCGATCTCGCCCTCATCAACGACCCCGCCTACCTCAAGATCTGCAAGCGCTGGCACGACCACCCCAAGGAGATGAACCAGGCTTTCGCTCGTGCCTGGTACAAGCTTCTTCACCGTGATCTCGGCCCCATTGCTCGCTACCTTGGACCTGAGGTTCCTAAGGCGAAGTTCATCTGGCAGGATCCTCTCCCTAAGCGAAAGGGAGACATCATCAGCGAGGATGATATCCCTAGCCTTAAGTTTACTATTCTTGCTACTGATGGTCTTACTGTTTCTAAGCTTGTTTCTACGGCTTGGAACTCTGCTTCTACTTTCCGTGGAACTGACAAGCGTGGTGGTGCCAACGGTGCTCGTATTGCCCTTGAGCCTCAGGTCAGCTGGGCCAGCAACAACCCCGAGCAGCTGAAACAGGTTCTCTCCGCACTGAAGAAGGTCCAGAAGGACTTCAACTCCAAGTCCGGCTCTAAGCAGGTCTCTCTCGCTGATCTGATCGTCCTCGGTGGTGTTGCTGCTATTGAGAAGGCTGCCCAGGATGCTGGCTTCAAGGACGTCGAGGTTCCTTTCACTCCTGGTCGTGTTGATGCTACACAGAACCAGACTGACTTTGTTCAGTTCGGTTACCTTGAGCCTCTTGCTGATGGTTTCCGTAACTACGGACATGGAAGTGCCCGTGCTCGCACCGAGGAGATCCTCGTTGACCGCGCTGCTCTTCTTACCCTCACTCCCCCTGAGATGACCGTGCTCGTTGGTGGCCTCCGCGCCCTCAACGCCAACTACGACGGCTCATCCAACGGCATCCTCACCGAGAAGAAGGGCCAACTCACCAACGACTTTTTCGTCAACCTTCTCTCTCCCGCTTTCGTCTGGACCAAGAAGGACGACCGTGGTGAGCTCTGGACTGGTACTGACCGTGCCACCAAGTCCGCCAAGTGGACTGCTACCCGCGCTGATCTTGTCTTCGGATCTCACGCTGAGCTGCGTGCTATTTCTGAGGTTTATGGTAGTGCTGATGCGAAGGGGAAGTTTGTGAAGGATTTCATTTCTGCGTGGACCAAGGTTATGAACCTGGACCGTTTTGATGTCAAGACTGAGAAGGAGACCAAGCACTAGAGTTTTTTCAGTTATCTTTGACATTTTTTAGATTTATATTTTTTTTCATTATATCGTTCGTTTATAGATCTGTTCAAACTGCTTGAATCGAGAACAATGTGAATATGAAAATGCCTCGCCCTTTTACGACCCTGAAGGATCATGGACTATATGCACCTTAGCACGTGATAATGCAATCTCACCCTTAGCCGTCTCATCAACCCCGCAATATTCATCTGTCACCATTCCATTTTCACTCGTGACACGTCCTTGAACACGCAAAATGCTTCAACTGCTGAACCTCCCTGATGAGGTCCTCACTCAAATTTGCACCTTGATTTGCGATTCAGATCGCCTAGCCCTCTTCCAAGCCATATATGCCAACAAAAGACTGCACAGAATTGCCTCGCCGATTCTCGTCCGCCACTGGCCTTTTCATCCGAGGATTCTACATAAACAGGCACCTGCCCTCTTTGCACTCCACCTTAAAAGAAATGACAGATCAATAGTATTCGATGAACTGCTTCCCATCGCCGGCGATGATCCTTGGGTTAGTGCTGGAGAATCTTCGAGTCGTTGTGCTCAGATGGTACGACGAGGATGACCCTGGACATATGCAGTGTGCAGCACCTTTCTTTCACTTGCCCAACGTCAAGACCCTTTCTCTTTCAGCATTATCTGATGAGATATCGCTCAAGAGCATCACGGACGAGAAAGATCGCAATGGCGATGCTAAACTGGGGTTGGATCCTGATATCTACGAGACGCGAATCAGTCATTACTGAACAGATAGAAATAGGGCTCTAACCCAACTATCAGACAGAACAAGATGAAGAACATATAAATCACTCCAGCATTTGACAATTAAGAGTCTCATCGCCTCAGACCTTTTAGTTAATATCTTAAAAACCCCTCTTTCTTAATGGCAATGTTCAGTCCTCGAAAGGAAGGTGTCAAATATTGGGGTGAAAATCTGTGTTGTCCATTTTTTTCTGGTTGGGTTAGGACCCTATTTCTATCTGTTCAGTAATGACTCGTCTGAGGGGCTGTTACAGTGCTGAGACAGCTCTTCGACCGGTAGCTCGGTCCTCCGGCTAGCCGGTCTCAGTTTGTTGTCGTCAAGGATTTGTTTATTCGATGCAAGATATCTTACATACCCACAGGCCACTAATATTTATACGAATGCTATAACACCCAGTGCTAAGCCAACCAGCCCGGTACGAGCATTACTGCTTCTGTTGAGCCACGAGGCAGAGAAGCTTCCTGACTTAATCTAGCAAGAGGCCACGCTGGGGACGTTCTCGCAGCTGCCGTAAGTCTTACCACCGGTGACATTGACGTTGGACCAAGTCCAGTTAGAGCAGCCGGAGCTACCGCAGACGATGGCAATGTTGTATCCGCTGGAAGAAACAGCACCGGTACCAGTAATATCCTTGATGGTCAGACCGGTGATAGGGAGGCTGCTAGTAGGCTCGCCCTTGAGGTCGCCACCATAGTAGTTCTGCTCAACGATAACACCATACCTGTCATTAACGTTAGAACACTCTTCTTGCTCAGAGCTGAAGTGGCAGGGGTCGACTTACTTGGCAATGTTCGACAGGGTGATGCCAGAGTAGGTAACGCCGGCGACCTTGCCGGAACCACCCTTGACAGTCTTGACACGAATGCCTGGAATACGTGTCAGTTTGAAGGAACCTACGAAATGAGTTTTATATCATACCGTTGTCAGACTTGGTAACCTGGGAGTTCAAGAACTTGACGTTGTCGACGACGTTGTTGTCCCGGTTGCCAACACTTCCGATGGAGAGACCGTGGCCACCGGAGCAAAAGCCGCCACTGAAGGTGATGTCCTGTTTTATGTCGTTAGCATATTTTTTCTGGTAGCTGCCATTATGTCAACCTACGGTTCCAGAGTTGACAGCAACGCAGTCATCCTGGTTGTAAACCTTGGCGCCGGTAATGGTAACGCCTGTGCTGTCACCGATGTCAAAACCATCAGTGTTGTGGCCACCCTTGGAGTCACCGTCGGCGTTGTCGATGGTCATCTTGTCAATGTTGAGGCCGTTGACGCCGTTGATGCTGACAGCCTGAACAGGGGTGTTCTTGATGTAGAGGCTTTTGATGGTGGAGTTGGTTAACTTGTGAGCGGCGAAGAACTTGGGCTTGGTCTTGCCCTTGTCTCCTTTTCCATCCCACCAACGAGCACCGTCAGCATTAAGAATAGCGTCAGAGGCTCCCTCGACCGTGATCTTGTTTCCAGCGATGGAGAGAAGAGGGCCCTCCCACTCCTTGTAGTCCCAGGTGGTGGTACCCTGGAAGGTGACCTTTAATTGGTTAGTTTCAAGCAGTGCTAGGTCTGCTGGAATGTGTCAACGTACCTTAGCGCCGCTCTGCAGCTTGGTGAGGTCCAGGGTCGTTCCAGCGGGAACAGCCACGTTGTTAAGAATAAGATTGGTGCAGTTCGATTGCCCGGCCATAGCCTTGGAAGCATCGGAAAAGGTGCAGGGGTCCCACTTGTCGTTGTAGGTATGAACCTCAGGATACGAGGGAGCGGTCATGGCGGTGTTGGCCAAGGCGGTGAGGAAAAGAGCACTTCCGAACTTGAACATTTTGAGTTTTGAAGGAACTCTGTGGATGGATTGAAAGTATGTGGAAGAGAGAACGTGAATGAATGAATTGTAGTTCGTTGGTTGGCAAAAGTATAGCGTGCTATGATGTCTCCTCTCTTTATTATTTCAGGCTCTGCTACAAACTTATATAGCTCCCATCCAATTAGCATGCCAGTTCCAGTCCCGTTAGATCCGAATCCTGGTATGTTTCCACAAACATAGTGCTACTATGTCTTCCCTGTCTAAGCTGAGGGATAAAAGAGGAAAGAAAGCAAAAATTACACCCCTTTCGGGGCGTTACTTTTAGTGAACGCCCAGTGAATTCCCGGCCAGCCCTTGGCTGACCTGCCTGAGACCCCACTAATAAGACTTTAATTTCTCCGGGACATCCGTACGAGGTCTACTGGCCCGTTTACTATGCATCATCGGCTGTGGGCATTATACTTAGTGTAAGCTCTTTAAACTTTAACAAGGATTTCAGACTTTACTTACTACCATCTATACGTGAATCTGATCATAAAGTCTGTAGAGCGTATAGAGTGCGCTGACCCTTCATTTGTAATGGTTGTTGATCATCTGTCCTTATGAAGATATAGGATCGAACTTCGGGTCGGCTAGCTCCATCGATCCATAGTAGTTTTTGATGTCCTTTAGCACCCTGCCTTTCAGCTGATGCTCTTGGCGAAAGTGCGACTCGATGCCAGCTCCGGGTCGAACAGCTGTTTTGCAAAGTCGACAGAGTAGCATTTGGTGCTCCTGGTTTAATTGAACAATACTTTCCATTGCTACTGATTTTATCTGGCTGCTCTGTATAGTTAGATATGATGAAATAATAAATATCGTTCTGTTTACCTTTCTGTCACTGAGCTACTCCATATTGCGAAACCCTTACCCCAGATTGGCGCTAACTAACCCTAAGCTGGCGCTAGTTAACCCCAAGCACCAATCAGCGATCCGATATGAGCCAAAACGATAAAACATAAATCTGTTGACCCCGCAACCCATTTTCTCAGCCTATTTAACTTAAATGACCTGCGAATAACACCTAGGGTCAGCCGACGGAAACGCATCGCGTTTCGTGTTTTATGTTTTCTGATTTAATTAGTGCGGTACGAGAAACACAGTGCGTTTCTAGTGATAATTCTTGAGTAAGGAACCAAGGTCATCGAGGGCAGCGCAAAGATCTGTGGGTTTGTCCCTAGTGTCTGTTCTGTATTAGTATACAATGAGCAAACACTAGGGCAGAACAGCTTAGATAGTTAATACTGACTCTATTCTAACCCTGAGAAGGAAAACCGGCTAACGAAACAAGACCTTCCCTAGAGTTCTAAGCTACCATCACGTCCTAACAACTAAGATTTTAAAAATACAACAGAAAACTAGAAAGTGGTCCAATCCTCATAGGCCACAAAAGCATCATCCGTAGAAGCACGGACAAAGCATGCCTGCATAGTTTCGCTTGGGTTTAGAATTCCCCTCCAAAATAGGCCATTGACCGAATAGAGTGTATTGATAGTACCTTTCTTATTGCTTTGCAGCCAAGCCTTGCCAACACTCGTTCTCCTCTTTCTTGCATTCATGCCGTTGTAGAATTGTATGGAGATACTGAGTTTCTCATTTCCCTCTGGGATTGGCCGTAAATCTTTATTTGTCAGTCCAGGTCCACAAACAGTTTTACCTGTTTCTGAACTTGAAGTCGACCATGAATCCTCTCTGTCTTCATCGTTACTCTGACAGAATACATCTGTAGAAACGGCACCCCAAATGTTGGTATAGCTTTCTTCTCCGCAGGTCTCTGTCGTGCTACACCGGTCGTCCTCTTCTTTAAGCTGACCATTATTTGGGATATGCTGGCGGCATGTAACATGAAAATCCTTATCGTTGCTGCAAGATGCTCTGGATAGCTTCCATTCTTGAGTGATGCTTCTGCCAGCACGTACATCGTGGTCTGCGCAGATTGACTGACCCAGGTTACGGCGAGTCACAGGCAAAGCCCGAGGACTTAATTCTTTGGTAGTTGTTGCATTGGGGTGAAGGATATCGACTCCTTTAAGGGATTTATCCAGAATAATCTCAGCTCTTGTGCAAGCAATAAATATGCAAGCAATAAGCATAAGTAGTGTAGGAGACTTGGCCATAGCGATCTAAGGATATTTGCTTAAGAATACGAGGTAGAAGTGGCGATAAAGAGTGAGAGTAGAATAATAACAGAGGATATGTGTACCAGATAAGGAGCAGGTTATATGTATTTATATTAACTAGTTAGTAACTACTACTTGTAATATATCAGTGCTGTTATAGTTAAAATTATGATTGACATTATAAATAGCTACTCTTAGCTGTATTACGTGGCCTTTAGGATATTAGATGAATTTAAACTCTGTCTCTATGTACTACATAGACCTCGGCACTTGAACTGGTGTTATTATCTAAAAGCGGGCAGAGCTATGTAGGGGCCTTATGTCACAGAACAGGCTTAGCGGCCAACTGCAATGCCTGCCCTTACTTACACGAGGTTTTAGCTGATATTTAAGAGCGGCTATGTAGGTAGTACATATCTTGAGATTTGTTGTTTTGAACTTTAAAACTACTAACGTCCGTCACCCAAAGACTGGCCACCCCCACAGACCGGCCACCTCACTTTTAACCCAGCCACCCAATTTATATATACTTTAAACAGTCACAACTCTACCAATTTAATTCCAATTAATTTCAAACTAACGCCAATCAATTCAGAATGCCTTCTTTTACTGAAAAAGATATGAGCGCCGCTCTCCAGATGGTTGCAGAGGGTATGTCAGTGAATAAAGCAGCCGAAGCTAAT
>NW_022158741.1:21979-68823 GCF_000260195.1 Fusarium odoratissimum NRRL 54006
ATTAGTTAATTGATCATGATATCCGGTTCTTGGTGTTTTGGTCGGGGTGGCCGGTCTGTGGGGGTGGCCAGTCTTTGGGTGACGGACGTTATATTAACTTTCCGATTCATCCAAGTGTAAAAATAAATAAAAATAAATTAATAGCTGCTCTTGGGCGCCCGCCACTACTGTAAGTGCCTGCAAATATAATGCAGGTTACTCCCTGTTTAATCGTTAAATTATGACTTCACTGCTTCTCAGATCAAAGAAACAATATGCCAGGGCAAGCGCTGAGGGAGCTATTCGTTCCGCCTTTAACCATGGATTTTGCGTTTTGGATTCAAATGAAGGGTATGGCAATGAATCAACTATGTTCTTAAGGACCAGCTGGCCACTCGACGGCTTCACAGGCATGCAAAATATACCAAGCTATTGAGTTGAACCATTCGGTCCTAATTCAAGTTGCGAAAGTCAAAAAAGCCGATTTTGCCGATAACCAGTCGGGCTAAGCTACTGTGGCCATGACATGAAGGAGATGTTAGGAACAAATGCCGGACCCAGAGGCGCGGCGTCAAGTTGGCTAATTTCCCTGCACAGTGAACTCATAATCGCTGTTAATAGCATCAATACGAGGCTGCACCAGGGTATGCGATTGTTTCTACTTCAAACTCGTAAACCTGTCCCCCAAATTGACAGAATCAAAAATCTCGTACAGTATGGCCATCCCGTAATCCCGTTGATGACAGCTCGACTGCCCGAGACTGCCGCTCCTCAAAAATTCTGGGAATCAACAGCATCTGCAAGGGCATGCGACTTGGGTCACGCTCCAAAAAGTTATGTGATAGTTTTGCAAACCTTGCTTAAAACTGATGGGGACAAACCTTGAACAATGGAGCACAAAGTAAGAGCCGGACCCCGCGGCTAATGGTGAGGCAGTTAGCTTCCTAGCAGGTCGCGTTCTAAGCGGCAACGGACAGGTCCGATGTGCCACACAACCTCATTCTACACCTGAACCCTGAACCTCTGAACTTTTGTCAGTGAAGCAACATTCCCTGCTAATCCTACGGAGGTTCATACCAAAAGTCTTTGCCGGCGAACAGGGATCAGGAACCACCCCTGCAAACTCAAATAGGGTATCCCTGCTGAATTTGTTAGCCATCTTCCATGAGTGATTTTTACACCGTTCTTCCCCTCTTTACCTCACGAAGAAGATGCCGTATGTGAAAACAGATATCGCGACTCGGGCTTTGGTGGTGACGTTAAAAGCGCCTCACGGAGGAGCAAAAACCACGCCTCAAATCCACCTTCTCACTGGTATCCCTGAACGTACGATCAACAAGATATATTCTCGTGCAATCGAGAGAGGCTTCGAGCCTAATGAATGTCCCCTCAAGCTTATTGACGCTTGGCTCGAAGATGGTTCTCGATCAGGGCGGCCTCCGAAGCAGACCGATGAAAATCGCAGCCTAATCATCGCTAAGGTCAGCACCGATCAATTTGGCAGGGAAAAAACACTTACTGATATCTCTGCTGAGCTCAGCAGTCAGGGTATCGAGATCTCGGCGATATCTATCGGCAGGATCCTCAAATCAGCAGGATACAGGAAAACGAAGCCGACGAGGAAGCCTGGACTGACTGCAGCGATGAAGAAAGAGCGCCTGGAATGGTGTATCGCTCATAAAGATTGGACCCTCGAAGATTGGAAAGCTGTGATTTGGTCAGACGAGACTTCTGTGGTGCTTCTTCATCGCCGCGGCGGCTATCGCATTTGGAGGCAGCCTGAGGAGCGGTTTCTCCGCAGCTGCATTCGTGAGAGATGGAAAGGCTCCAGCGAGTTCATGTTTTGGGCCTGCTTTTCATACGATAAAAAAGGTCCCTGTTATTGCTGGTCTCCAGAGACCTCGAAGGAGAAGAAGGAAGCTGAAGAGGCGATACAGGCGATGAATGAAGAGCTCGAGCCGGTTATGAAAGAGAAATGGGAGCTTGAGAATGGAATGAGAAGGCTAGGGCTTCGCAACCTACCGGGCAAGAAGCCTGTGTGGTCTTGGAATAAAGCTAACGGCAAGCTGATGAGGGAGGGAAAAAAAGGCGGTATTGACTGGTGGCGATACCGTATCAAGATCCTGATTCCGAGATTGCTTCCTTTTGCAAAGGAATGTGAAAAGGAAAGACTGAATACCCTCGTACAAGAAGATCGAGCTCCTAGTCATAAACACCACGCGCAGCAGCTTCTGTATGACGCCGAGGGAGTTCAGAGACTTCTTTGGTGTTCAAATTCGCCAGATTTAAACGCTATTGAGCCTGCCTGGCCGTGGATGAAGAGGATAACAACGAAAAAAGGCGCCCCAAAGAATAGAAAGGAAGCTATTCGCAAGTGGGAGGCTGCGTGGAATGACCTTCCGCAGAAGCAGATCCAGGCGTGGATAGAGAGAATTCCTGTGCACATTCAAAAAATCATAGCTTTGGAAGGTGGGAATGAGTACAAAGAAGGCAGGGGTAAATAGGCGTAAAAATCAATATTTGCAGGTACCAGCTCTTTTGCCCCACTTAGCGTGATTTTAGCGCCGGCAAAGACTTTTGGTATGAACCTCCGTAGTTCTAAGTTACATATGTCTAAGAGGAGCACAGCTCCTTACATAGTATCCACATCCTAGCCACCAGCAGATCAGACCACCTTAGCCATACTGTCTCAACACTCCCGCTCCTTCCCGCCGTGAGGTTGTATTCATTTCATATAGTTGGCGCTACTTGAGATTTTCCGGTGACTTCGGAGACCACCTCGAAGTCGTGTTTGTTGTGATCTCCTTCGAATACCGGTAGGGCCTTATGCAGCAACAGGTCAGACGCTCGGATTAGCAATCGAGGCTCAGTTACAGTGCATCGTAGGATGAGCATGGGGCACAAAGGCATGGTCAGGGTTTACAGCTGCAGTATTACCATGAATCACATGGATACCAGCCTTTTTCGCCTCGACTAAGCAGGGTAATCTACATAAGCGGCAATGGAAATCAATCACACGCACTAACTGCCAACTGCCAACACGGATAGTAAATCACAGTCATGCTATTGGCTTACGTGAGACTATCTATACTTAGAAGGTGGTAGCTTAATATAAACTTTGGAGAATAAAACCATATAGTTTCAAGTTTACCATATTGCCTTTGAGGAATCAAACTTATGCAGGTTGTTTTCTTATTAATTTCCAGTGGAAGCTTAATAATCTTAGGACTTGTTCTTATTTAAGATAAATTGGCAGAAATAATCGCCGTGCCAAGGGGTGATATCCTACATATGATCTGACTACCCACTCTCTTGCCTTTGTACGTCAACTAATAGGAATATTGTGAAACAGATTAGCTAGGTAAACGATCAATGCCGTGAGCGCGGGCCGGAGTAAAGGTCCTGGCACGAGACCTAGGCAAAGCAAACAAAGATTTCGGGTGCCGTGTCACCTCAGGCTCTTCTCAATTTCCTGATTACAGCAGTAAGGTGAGACAAATTGAGTGGCCTCTTCTGCTGTGCGACCCCGTATTTTAAATGCAGATGACTTTTATGCCTCTAATTTGCAATGTCTAACAATAAACTCGGCTCACCCTTGTCATGCTCAGTCGCCAGCATAAAATGTCTGTGCTTTAATTCGTACAGCTTTTGCTTGCCTCATTTGTGCAACGAACTTAAAACCTTCGAAGTAAGGAGGTCCTAGGTCTCTCGGTCCGACATTTCATCACCTTCCATCTAGTGGGGTCGCAAGACAGCGCCGTTAGCCAGGGTTCAGGGGCAATAGCGTTTGATCATTAGTTTTAACCCCATTATTGATCAGCAAGCAATGAGACTAGAATACGGAACTCCAAAGAAGGAAGGTCGATGCGCTGGGGCAGAAGCTTGATGAATTTAAGCCAAGTTTAGCGTGTAAGACTTAAATGCAAGCCTTGAAGGTTCTGAGACAATCATAAATCATTAAGATAGAAGACACCTAAAACCCAGAGAAGGAATTAATGTCTCATACATTCTACATGGATCTATATGGGTGGCTAGAACATCCTCAGACTTTTGAGAACTCTTCGTATTTAAACTCTATAATCATTAAGGTCTTGAAGGTATCATTTGTTTATTTCGAGATCAAACACGCCACACAGCTTAGTATCACGACTTACAATCCAACACACTCTTCATATACCCGGTCTTGCCGATATGCCGGGTCTTGTTAATATGACCAGGTACCTAGGATACCTCTAAAGCTCAATGCTAGATATGGAAAATCTAAAGCGAAGAGAAAAGTATGGCGATTATAGTTCCTAAGTGATGGATAGATAATGCGGGTAAAGCTTATTACTGTAAAGCAGTTTTTTCCATAGTTAGTGAGCTAGAGTTGTTAGCAACCGTTCCTCAAAGAGAAGCAACTACTCTGTATACTGTGGTATATTGAGGCGGTTCTTTCCGGGCATCTTTCCAGGGATCCCAGTCGCTTTTGTCAAAGTGCTGTACGCGGTTATGGGTGACATGATTGCCGCTTCCGAGAGGGTGGATCGAGGGAGGCAAATCAACTCGAGTTCTAACACGACAAAGCTTAAACAATGGAGCACAAAGTAAGAGCCGGATCTCGTGGCTAATAGTGGGACCGTTAGCTTCCCAAAAGGTCGTGTTCTAAGTTTGAATACCGGGCGTGTATCTTCTCCTGCCGCTAGCCTCTTTGAGCCGGCTACCACGTACATATTAGCTTTTGCACGGCTAATAAGAATATAGTAATTGGCTAGATCAAGCTTCTTCCTCAGATTAGAAGCAGCCTGAACTCCAAATAGGCTAGACAGGGGGTAACATTACTTGAAAGGGTATTCAAACTCATTGCATCCCACTGTAATCACGCTGCCGGCAATTCCGTAGAGACTACTTGGGTAGGGCCTAGAGACCGGTCCCCCTTGCTATATTCGCTCAGTCACCAGTGCCCGCGCCTATAGCACGGGGGGTGCATTGACCGGGTCAATGTACAAGATTATTAGAAACTTTAAAAAAAACCTGTTAAGGGGATTACAAGGGAAAATAGGTAGGCAGATTCCTCACTGCATTCTCTACTTCTTTTGACCTTCCTAGGTGTCAAAAGGTATGATTGGTCCGCTTAGTCACTAGTCAGCCAAGCTCGGGGACTCATACCCGCACAACCGGCTGTGCGTTTAGTATCACGTGTTTTTCGCACAACCGGTTGTGCGGATAAGGCTGAATGTCTGACTTTGGATTAAATGCACAACTGCTGTTCAACAACAACACCATTTATAATTGAAATAGCTATTCAGTGGTATTTTTCGTCTTCATGACTGCTCATCACTTCATATTTCATATCATTGATCCGCTGCCTGGCCTCCATCTACCGCAAATAACACAGAAGTAACGTAACCTTCCAACTGATAGGATTACGCAAGAACAGTCATCTGCTCATAATATCAAGGATATGAAGAGAGCCTCGTCACATCACAGATATAACTGATACTGATATACAGAAGCCCTCTCTATTGTGACTGCAATATGATCAACTCAACAGTGTATGCCTTCTTCTTCTCGACTCAAATCAACGAAGGGAGATACTGTATACAGGATATCTGTTGTTATGCCTTCAGTTATGCTATAGAAATGATTCCTCTGTCACTCTTGATCTGTACAGCAAGCATTCAACATAGCCGTGAGTCAATCAGTAGATACACATATAAATTGAGAGATGAATTTCTCATCTTCTCTCCTTAATACAACGTCTTCCTTCAAGATATCAAGCAATCCAACAAACCCCCTAGCTTACAACGTCTCTATCTCTTCAACGATGGCTCCAAACAACAACAAGAATAACGACTTCAAGATCTTCGAGGATAACACTCGAACTGTCCCCTGCCCGGTCCCTTCGAACCAAAACAACCAGTTTGTCCTGCAGCCTGCTGTTGCTGCAAATAACCTTCCTGGTCACTTGGGGACTGGGCAAGTAGTACGTGAGGCAGCAGGCTTCTTTCAGCCTATCCCCCGACTTGTTCTTCATGGCCAAGAGAATCTGGGAGTGCAACAGCCGGTGCACAACGTGTTCAACACCAATGGTTGGATAGCCCAGAACGCTCCCCCGGGAGCCAATACAAATGTAGGTCTCCTGACGCCGGCACAGCTTCATACGGCATACAACACCAGCTTTGTTCCTGCTGGGGCTCCAGCAACTGTGGCGACATGGAACCAGGGATACAGCGTTGAGGGAAACTGGCATGCCGGCCAGCTTCATAATGCAGTCAACCAACGGTTGGCTCGACCGGTCCCTGATGCTGTGCCTTTCTGGACAGCTCAAACGCTGCAACGGCAAGATGCAGCATATCGAGCAGGGCCTCCAATCCCTGCTACAATGTGGCCTACGCCTGCGGTTGGAATGACTATGCATGCACTGACTTTGCAGGTGGCCCAGCAGAATGGCATGCATATCAATTCGGTCAATCCACAGGGGCATATTGTGTGGACTTGGACGGGCAGACAGTAGGGGGAATTGAGGATATTTGGGGTTACTTTCTTATGTGTATTTAGTGGCATATATGCCAGTTTAAATCTCTTGCTGTATTGATGTTATCTGCTCTGTTGAGGTTGTAATCTGCTTGAAGAGAAATACATGATTCCTTCACTTGATCTATCCACTTGTGTATGTGCGATTCAATTCTCCACATCCGACCCTATACCATCTTCTCACTTGCCAACAACATTAGAATCTAGCGGATTGAGGTATTGAGATATATATCAATCAATTCAGCTTTTTTCTCTCAATTTAATGATATATATATTATCCTTCTCAGGCGCAAGTAGCTGGTTGTAAGTATAGGTATTCTGACCGGGATAATTAATTTGCAAGGATTGACGATTTCGCGCGCTCTGACTTTACTGACTCTCGATCATTATGAATACCACGAAATGAAAAGAGGCACTTTAATCGCAAAGAGCTACCATTGAGTGACAATGATTATATCATTAAATTCGCCGAAATTCGCTCTATCTATATATAGCTCCCAATTGACTGTTGTCCCTCTGTATCTCATTTGGCATCAGGCTGCCTGACTGCTTGGTTATCTCGCCGGGAGAATCAGATCGCCTCCCTGCCGCAGCCGTGATAATATGTGACTTGCAGGTCCTTGCCGGGATGCGTAGCTAGGGCCTTCTGCTCCCAAAAGCTGCATTTCCAGTTGATCGGCATCATCATTAGATCTGTCATCATCATCAAGCCAGCTGCGCATCTCCTCCAACGTCCAATCTCTCAGTTTGAAGCTGTTGTGAAGCTTGACGAAGGGCCCCATCTGCTCTGACCTCCGGCACCACCGATACCTGACTGCATCATACTCCAAAGGCAGTCCAACAGCTTCTCTGAAGGTACGGTCGGTAAGAGAGGTACCGGGGGGCTGCTGGTTAAACCACGCCTCGCGAGATTCCTTGTACTTTGCATATACTCGATGTACGGGCTCTTGAAGGTAGTAGTAGGTCGGGGTCGGGGTTATCTGTGGTGTTGAGGCTGCGGCAGCAGCAGGAGATATAGACCTGCTCTGTGTATCTATAACTGTAACCTCCTTTGTAGTGAGATCTCGTTCTCTCTCCATGTTATCAAGCTCTGCTGCCATTTCGACATACTTCTCGGGGCATAGCCTTGAGTTTCTGTTATGACCTTGCTTGTGACATCGAGAGCAGGTCTGTGGCTTCCTGGGCACTGAGGGAAGTAGTGCCTTTTCAACTCCTTCAAATGCACATGAATCTCGCCGTGTACTCGATGCCGGCTGTGACTTTAAGGCTGCACGGCGATCATCAACCTTACGGGGCTCGAATATCAGCGGCGGCATCCCAGATCGCTGGAGATACCAATGTGAATGGAAATGGCTCGTCAATAAGGGCTCGTTTCCCTGGATCAATGGCATAAGGGCGTGAGCACAAGGTATACCCATAGTCTTCAAGAAACTCCCGGTACATCGAGGGAGACTCTCTCCTATCTGTTCTCGCTGCAGATCGACCATGATCAATGCCTTATGAGATATCCAACCGCGGACTTGGCTGTATAGAGCTCCTGACAATATCTGAGCGCGCCAAGTAGGTCTTGTTGCTTGTTCGAGAGCCTGTGCAGATTTCAGTGTAGTTAGCTGGTTCGTGATCACCAGCTTGATGATTTGGAAAGCCTCAAAGAGGTCAGCCTTGGAGCTTTTCAGATGAGACTTAAGTAGGGAATGAATACCTTCTACTCGAGATGTAACGAATTGGTTCAGATGTAGATACTCATTTATAAACGCCTTAACGAACTTACCCTTATGGGGGTTCAGCCAGGTCGAGAGAAGGTAATCTACCTCCTTTGGATGTGAACGAGTATACTGAAGCAGAAAGACCTTCAGTCTCTCGTCATATATGGCCTGTGACTTTGAGGCTACGAGCATATGCCAACTGTCATAGAATTCCTTCCATGCCTCTTGTCCCTCTTCATCGTCCTTGCCCTTCGTAAAGCCACTCATACAGAAGGTCAGGACTGCTCTGTTGATATGCCAAAGGCAGAGCATGACCTTTGATGCTGGAAAGCAGAGAAGGGATACAATGGCATTCATGCAAGCAAGACATCGATCAGTCAGTACAACTGAAGGATGAGGAATATCATTAGTATCATACAAATCTCGTAACGCCCTAAGAGCCCAGGCGAAGTCCTCCTCTTCCTCGCCACTGAGATATGCAAATGCAATACAGAAGGTGCTCCCTGTGGCATCAACACCAACCATGTCGAGGAGAGGCATCTTGTACTTGTTGGTCTTGTAGGTACAGTCAACTATGAGTACCTCAGGGTATGACCTAGCGAATTGGAGTGATTCTGGATGAGCAAACATAACTGACTGCAGTCGAGAGTCCTTTCCAATAAGGTGACGACTCCAGAAGCCCTGTGAATCGAGATGTTGAAGCAGAGCAACCATATGGCTCTGTCCATTGGCAAGGTCTTGCTTTGCTCGAGAGATACAATTCGCGAGATCCGAGTCAATGAATAATGCCTCTGTATTCTGCAGTAGGTAGGTCTTAATTTGGCGTTGTTCAACGCCGGCAAGAGTGAGCTTTTTGACCATGAGGACATCTTCATCAGAGAGCTTTCGGTGAGTTGTATGTGCAACACCACTTCCAACAGTAGGCTCATGATTATGACGAGAGTGGGAGGGATCAGGACGATGTCGAAGACTCCATTCACTCTTGCAGAGGCTCTCTTTTCCTATCACAGAGAACTCGCACCCTGTGCGTTGAGTGGTACGCTTCCTCTTCCTCTTGGAATCAGGAATTGGTGTATATTTACCTCCGCCGCGGTCACAGCTGAAGTGTATGTGCAGTCTTCCATTTGCCGTACGTATCGTACGCCTCGTTACAAAGGCATATCCTCGAGCCTTTGCCCACTTGTTGATATCTGTAAGGAGGGCTTCTCGTGATGGATATGATGCCTCTGGGGGAAGAACATCATCGGGCCACTGTCTTGCCAATTCATCGGCAGCAGAAGGGACTGAGAGCTCAATGTTACTCATTTGAATACTAATTATATAGATGAAGTTAAATTATGAAGCAGAAAGTCGGTAATTACTTTATTGGTGATGTAAATATAATAGGAAGATGAATTGACTGATGGTCCCCCAGTTGTGCGGATTTGACCAAAGAAGCTTACGTGGCCTTATCCGCACAACCGGTTGTGCGAAAAACACGTGATACTAAACGCACAGCCGGTTGTGCGGGTATGAGTCCCCGCCAAGCTCGCTTATTATATAAGGCGACTGGTGCATCCTCTTCTTATACTAATATAAGGCTCTTTAAACCCTCTCTTATGCACCCCTCTGCTGTGCGTGCCACACTAGGGGCCCCTGTCACGAACAGGGGGTGGCGTTAGGCGAGGACAAAACTTTCTGGATCGACCTCTGTAGTCGCAATAACGCGGCACCTCGGCTTGCTGCTGTAACCTAAAACTACCCAAAAGGGCCGTTTGATGTCGGCCAGGGAGGCGAGGCAGTCGCGGCTAGGCAGGAAGGGACGCTCGCGGGGATGGATGCGCCCGCTAAACGTTTATTCAGGGCGCGCAAGGCAAGGTTAGAGACAAGGGTAAACAAGATTACCAAAAACGGCAGTACACTGAGGCAATTAGTAACAAAGAACATAGTTCCTGTGGGAGAACACGAGCCTATGGTGGGGGACACGCTGCACCAGGCATCGGCGTAACGGGGGCAGCCAGTAGGTAAAGAGACCTTGACTATTGGAGCCCTAGTATTGATTTGCGCTAGGAAATTTCAGGGGTTATAAACTTTTAAATAAGGAAGTCTATTAAAATGGCTGCCAATGGTATCCAACTAAACCACCATCGGTATTTACTCTTATATAGATGCGGTCTGGCTGATATTGTATTCCTTCTATTCCTATATATATACCTGTCTCTTGATAGTTTCTTGCAAATTCCATTTCCTTGTTACAGACTCTAAAAAACAAAAGACAATAACACTTTTCCAGACTAATACACATACCAACAAAAATGCATCTTAAAGCAACCATCGCCGCCGCCCTCTGCGCAAACATATCCCTCGTCCAAGCTTGCTCCCCAGGCTTTTCCTCGAACCGCAACCTGTCCCCCAGCGACTTCTCCTGGCTTTTTGCGGACTACAGCGTCGACGACGTGTCCGGCTGCAGCGGCCGCTGCGCGCGCCAGTGCACCGCACCGGGTAAAAAGTACGGCGCCTGCATGGGCTGCGCCAGGTGGAAGGCTAATGCCCAGGGTTTAATGGACCTGCCGCCTTGCAGCAAGCCCATCACGACTGCAAAAAACGATGGCGAGTACGAGTGCCACGGGTACGGAGACGGGTTTTGGAACTGTATCACACCGTGCCCTCCCGGTTACAAGGTACGTTTGATTCGAGTGACCTTTTGCAGTGAATAATTGAATGCTGATAGTAACGTGCCGACTAGTCTAAGGATCTGGGCCGTAATTAATAATGTCGGGCCCGTTACATACTTCATATAGGCTTAGAGGCTAAGCCTCATGCTCCTTGCAGGCTTTGCACAGCGCTGCTGGCATTCTAAAGAGACTATAGAGCCAAAGAATTCGGCTTTACTAGCCTAAAGTATAGGCCGTAGATAGATCACCTAAACTCAAAGCTATAGTCCTTTAAATAAACAGTTTAGACACGTAATTAATTCCTTATACCCGAGGTCGAGTAGTTATAATCCTTAGGCATTCTACCTTTGGATTAATTAGTATCTCTATTATAAAGGACTGCTATGCTTGGGATGATGTGTTTAAAGACCTCTAGCAAAGCTTACCCACGATATAATCCAGTCCTACCTATCTTACAATCAAGACTCAGTACAGAAAAGCTTTATTGCCTGAGGTAATTTGCAAGGCTTCATAATAAATGCAGGTTAGGCCTGCATCTCGGATCTAAAGGTCAATGGTAGTAAATTGCATAAAACGAATCCATGCCTCGAGATTGCCATATTATAACCTTGCTTTCTAAGCAGGCGCCGACCCAATGTCTGGCAAATCGCTTGATGAATTAGTAATTTCTGAGGCACCACTATTACGAACAGGTCAGAGCGACCAACTGTGGCATAAAGCAAAAGCTTTAATAATAATAATTCTGGCATCATTATGGGGCCCCTGTTCTGCACCATATAGTCGCGCCGGCCAGTAGCCAACTAGTTAGGCCATTATCCCTTGGGCTGTGGAAAACCTCCCGGCTACGGAAGGCGATAGGGCTCAGTGTCCCAAAATTCAGTAACCCTAATTTTTCTCCCACTACACCTACCCTAGTATATAGCTAGAGTGTTACGACCCTAGCGGTTACAAACGCGAACACCTTCCTTTGTCATCACACTTTCTTGGCATACAAGTGTTAAGAAAGTGCCCCTGTCTGCACCAAGATCCTTAACAAGCGCACAACAAACGACCCAACCTGCGCTTCGCGCAGCCGCAAGCCGCGGCGATGGCCTCGTCCATGACGAGCCCGCCCGATGTCTCGGATCGCTTTGATCTTGGGATCCACACTCCCGCCAATCTAGACCGAGGAGCCCGTGCAGCTCTCCTGCAAAACAGCCCTGCAATCGTTAACGGTCCCGTTGGTGTTTCACCCGGACCCGGGCGGACGGCGCAGACACCGTCCTCACTACTCAACGCCGCCACCACTGCTGCAGCTATGGAAGGAGCTGAGCGTGCCAACCCCACATCGATCTTTGAACAGCCAATCTCTATTATCAAATCGGCCAATGACCTCGCCTGCGAGCGCGTAGAAGAGTACAACACTAAGCTGATGGCTCCCCAAGCCTTTCGCGCCAAGTTTGAAGAAGCCGCTCAGCAATTCACCGCCGGACCGCAGCGACGTTTCGCTCAGCAATTCGCCGACAGCTTCCTCGGCATTTGGAAACAAGAGCTTTCCGGCGATGCACCAGCTTCTAAGCCTACCTACAGCAGCGTCGCCGCCTCGCTCCCCACTAACCGCGCCCGCCCAACTCCCCAACATCAACAACAACACCGACAATCTGACCCACTTCATCGCCAAGGGCAACAATCGACCATCGCTCCACCCCGACAAGACCTCCATGTCTTCATCCGTCTAGAAGCCGGAGCTCCGGCCAGGACCCATAGTGGCTATGCAATCCGGACCCTGATCCGGGAAAAACTCGGCGCCGTCTCAGACAAGATCCGACAGGTGTTTGAAGTTAGATCAGGATGGGCCATCCTGGCTGCCGACCTTGAAACGCGCGACTTTCTGGTAGAGAAGCGGGCCGAGTGGGCGGCTAAGCTGGGAGCTATGGCAGTAGAAACGAACAAGGAATGGCATACTTATGTGGTCTCATACTTTCCCAGAAGACTAACCGACTTTTGCAGTAATAAGGTAGATAGTAACAGCGTTATTAGCAATAAGATAGAAATCTAGACAGGGCTTAAGCCCGTTAATATACATACTAGGAGACAATTCTCAGATAATCCCTTAACTAAGACTCTACTTATGTCCTTTCTTAAGCCTACTAAGAGATTCTGGTCCCTCTTTGGCAGCCGTGCAGCCAGACTTATAGACAAAACCATCCAACCTAAACAGTGCAAAACATGCTAAGACTACTACTTTGCCCGCAACTGCCGTAGATAGCCAGTCTGCCGACGCTGTAGCAAGACTGACTATATCGCAGATGGCTATGCTGCACCAGAACAGTGCGTTAACTGCTTAGGGCCCTACGAGGCCAGCCTTTATAAGTGCCCAGCTTGGCCGAAGAAAGTACGCGGCATCCTTCGCCGGCTTACCAAAGAACAACGAGAACATGTCCAAATGGTAGGCGCGGAAACATACCGACAACGATATTTAGAAACATAACTAGAGACGCATATGGAAACCGAACAAGGAGCGGCTAAGCTGCAAAGGGGCAACATCGGACTAGATGAACAGCCAGACGCTCACGCTCCGAGTCCAGCTGCGTCAGGAGCACCCTCGTGCATCATAGTGGCCACAGCTCCCCGGGCTACCTACGAAGCAGAGGAGGAGCCTAAGCATCATAAACTAAGCTCACCGAAGAAGAAGCATCATATAATCCTGACAAGCCGTACTCATGACTATAACCAGGAATAGGTACTCGCAGACACAAAAGAACAACAAGAAGCCACTCAAGGTCTTCCAGGCCAACGTCAGCAAGATCCCTCTGGCCCACGACTACGCCCTGGCGCTAGCCGACTTAGAACAATATAACATTATACTCTTGCAGGAGCCGTAGACAGCTCATACTAAAGCCCGCTGCCTAACCAAGACACATCCTGCCTACAACACGTTCACGCCAGTCGACATATAGAACAGCAACGACACTCGGCCTAGAGTAATGACATATATCCAACGAGACCTAAGACTTCTGGCTGACCAGATTCGCCCCTTTGAGACACGTAACATTCTTTAGATCACAGTCAACGGCATAACAATAATCAACTTTTATCGCCAGAATAACAAGAGGGATACCCTAAACACGCTATTTCGCTGGCCTGTTCCAGAGCGCTGCCTCATTGCTGGCGATTTCAATGCCAGGCATCGTAGTTAGCAGACGGGCCAAGCAACAAACCGCGGCCACAAGGTAGCGGAATAGGCGTCAGAGAATGACCTCAATCTTCTTAACACTCTAGATATCCCGACAAATCCACATGGTAATACAATTAACCTGGCCTTTACCAATATGCCACTGGCCAAAGCTACCATTAAGGACCATCTCGCCACTAGCTCCGACCATTTCATACTCAGCTTAACCTTCCTTAACATCAGATCGACTCCAGTATAACCAGCCAAGATCCAAGTTAAGACAGAAGACGAGCTTAAACGATTCATCGAGATCATAAAGCTTGGCGCTATAGGAATACCCCTGACAGATTTGACCCCCGAGGAGCTGGATGAGCTTACCTCTTTACTTATAAGCCTACTAACATCAGCAGCAAAAGCATCTAGGAGGCCCGCGCAGAAAGGCAGATGCCTAGCTCCCTGGTAGACAGAGGAGTACGCCGACGCCGCGGCTGCTTTTCAAGCCATCAGAAGAAGCTACCTACTCAGCTTCAACCAGGACATTCAGATCGCCAAAAGAGGTTTTCATCGCGTGGTCCGTCGGGCCAAGAGACGCTATTGGCATAACCTTATCAATGGCTTCTCTAGCAGTAGCGATATTTTCAAAGCTATCCGGTGGCTAAAGTCCCCAGGAGCCTTCCAGCCGCCACCTCTACAGGTCGATAACGTCGTATACGAAAGCCAGATAGATAAAGCCAATGCACTCCGATAAGCCACATTAGAACACAGAACTGCAGAAGACGACATTACAAACCCTTAGATGCCTCTCACTCCTCATAGACTAATACCGCTCCCTTCGGAGATCTCCATAGAAGAGGTGCAATACGCAACCCTCAGCACAGGCAACACATCCCCCGGGTCAGACAACATTACAGTCAAACTTCTCGAAGCAGTATAGCACATCATCAGGACACACATCCACCGTCTCTTCGAAAGGTGCCTTACCATAGGCCATCATCCAAAACCATTCAAGGAGGCCGAGGTAGTCATAATCGCGAAACCAGGACGCAGAGACCTCACAGAGCCGCAAGCATGGCGGCCCATCTCACTGCTCTCTTGCCTCGGCAAGGGACTTAAGCGACTGATTGCGCGCCGCCTAGCCTGGGCAGCTATGCACTACAGTGTCCTTCATCTGCAGCAAGCTGGAGCGCTGCCCAAGAGGTCGGCAATAGACCTAGTGACTGCCCTGATCCACGACATCAAAGAAGCGTTTACATGCAAGAAAGTAGCGACTCTGGTAACAATAGATATTCAGGGCGCCTTCGACACCGTTATATGCAATAGGCTCATCCTGCATCTCCGCAAACAGGGCTAGCCTAACCATCTGGCTCGCTGGACTGGCTCCTTTATGGGCGGCCGGTCTGCGCATATCAGGTACCAGGACATCATCACGCCCTCTTCTCCCCTCCAGTGCGGCCTCCCTCAGGGGTCGCCAGTATCGCCGATACTCTTTCTGCTCTACACCGAGCCAATCTACCGACTGGGCAACCTACGAGGTCGTTTCGGCTATGCAGATAACACGGCTATCCTATCTATAGGTAACATAGTAGATAAGACCACTGCTATGGCATCTAGCTCTATCGCCAAGATGGTGCGATAGGGTGCAGCAAACGGCGTTTCCTTTGATACGAAGAAGACCGAAGTTATGCACTTCTCCCATAGCAAGCTTAGTACTGCTCCAGCAGTATGCCACGATAATATAGAGAAGCACCCCGAATCAGCTCTGCGCTGGCTTGGCATCTGGCTAGATAGCAGACTATTGTTCTAAGTTCATGTCGAGAAGTGGGCGGCTAAAGCAAAGGCAGTGGCCTACCATCTACGAGGCCTTACTAACATGATACACGGCCCTCTGCCGAGCGCCGTTCGAAGTGCCATCAGAGCATATGTCGAGCTAGTATTACTTCATGGCTCTGAGGCGTGGTACCCAGGCAGGTCCAGGCCACGTTAGAACCAGCCCACAAAGGACCTACCATCCAGTAATCAGCACCTCGTTTAAATAATAACTAAAGCTATAAACCAGGCGATAAGAGCCATACTTCCTATCTGGAAGACGACACCTACCGCCATCCTACAAAGAGAAAGCAGTATACTACTAGTCGATTAACTGCTTGAAGCAAGGCGACTTAGATTCTCTGCGCAACTTAAATCGTTGGATGAAGCTTACCCTCTGGCGGGCCGAACGCGCCCGCCACGCCGGCCTCACTAACCTACTTACTATAACCTCATTAAGCGAAGATACTAAATACAGACAGAAAGCATCTTTAGGACACGTCTTCGATGCATAGACGAACTCTTGGCATCCTGTTCACGGCCTAAACTCGTTTAGTGATACTTCTATAAAGAACAGATACCTCCGCTCCAGATAGCATCGAAAGAGAAATCGGCCGACGCCTTTATCCGCTGGGTCGAGTCTCTCGACTTGCTTACTTTGGTTATATACTCCGATGGCTCTCTGTCCTCAGAAGGAGTAGCCAGCTACGGCTTTACCATCCACTAGAACAATATCCTAATCTTTGACGGATTAGGTCGCCTTAGACCTGCTGAGGTCTTCGACGCTAAAGCTACCAGGGCATTAGAGGGCCTTAAGGCTGCCCTAAACCTGCGAGATGCAGTAATACAGAATATCTTTATTTGCCTAGATAACCTTGCGGCCGCTACTTGCCTGCGAGGTATACCCTCTGACTCCTCCTAAGATATCTTTCTTAATTTCCAGGCTCTAGCAATATCGCATAGAGCCATCTAGGTCCTTTAGGTGCCAGGATACACTAATATTCCTAGCAATAAATAGGCCAATAAACTGGCAAGAGTAGCGTTGTTACTCCCTGAGCCTGAAGATACTTAACTAATACTAGCTTATTTACAAAGGATCATAAGACAAAAACCAAAAGAAGCATTTAAGGCATAGTAGTCTACGTCTACTCCTAAGTAGTACAAGAGACTTAATCTCAAGGCGACCACAGGCTGCCCACCGGAGCTCTCGCTCCTGCATATAGCCTTACACTATCTGCTGGCAGCGAGGTCCCTCCATAGGGATTTTACCACATATTATAAGAGATTCGACCATAACGATGCACGCCTAGTCTGTTCATGCGGCTGATGCAAAGCACCGGATCATATCTTCTACTGCAGAAAGGTACTGCCGCGCCATCGGTTAAGGCTAATACCCTTACTAAATGCAATAGTTAATCTAGCAATAAGGAAAGACTTTATCAAGTTTATCAACCTATCTAAGGACAGTAAGTTCTTTAGAAAGATATGCCCTTGCTATTAGGCGATAATAACAAGAGAAGCACTTATAATTCTCTTTCCTTCTTTATCTTCCATATATTTCTTTTATTACCTTCCTTTCCTTTTCTTACATATACTCATAGCCAGATGAAGAGCATTGCAGCGCCCCTCGTCTAGCCGGGACTACCTTAAGGCAGCCTCAGACTGCCATACGCACAGGCTGATCTCAGCCTCCCTGACTCCAGGCTCCAAAAGCGGCTGCGATATGTCAGCTACGCCTTGCCATCCCGCTGACGGGTAACAGGCTCGATAAGATGCGCCATTTGTGCCGATGATATGCTGGATAGAGTGCGGTTCACTGACGCGTTTGCAGAAATTGGACGCCATGGGAGAGACTAAATTCGCGTCGCGAACGACTAATCCTTTATGGCCAATAGCATTTCTGCAATTAGTGTATAGATAGATTCCGATTTCTCTAGCTCAGCACGTCCTGTGCTCCATTAGGAGACTTCTGGGGCCGACGGCCCCCCGGATGAAAAATATATATAACATAACATAACATAACATAACATAATATAACATAACATAACATAACATAACATAACATAACATAACATAACATAACATAACATAACATAACATAACATACTAGTGATTCACGTTAATACAAAAAGCGGATTTTATTTAATGATACGGTAATAAATGTATCCCTAATATCATGACTGGGTCCTTTTCAAGAATCGACGCTTGCTATTGCTTTGGCCTGAGTATGGAATATTGCCAATGATGGTACGCACACCTTATAAGCCCCTATAAACAACCAACAAAAAATAAAAGCTGTACTATAATATAAGGGTATAATAATTTCTAGACTAATCGCTTGCCTATACGGTGCAATAAACTCCAAGATGGAGATCAAGATAAACTTATCAATAAGCTCCAACGACAAACACTTCCCCCTTATGCCGTGGCCATCCAAGTAACAATTCCCTCATCCATTTCCAATACTCCTCCTGCGCCCATCTTCGCAACAGTTGCAAATTGTAAATAATCGTATAAATCCCTTTGGACTCAGATGTCTGACCGAAATTCTTCTTTTGCCAAAAAAGAGTCTTTTCACCATCCGGCGTCGTGATGACAAGATGCCAATCGTGCCCCTGAATGATAATACCAGGGAGAAACTCTGGTAGTTTACATTTCTCTTCCGGATCAAGTGTCACGCCCTCGGTTGTTTGTTTCAGAGAAGATACTGCCTCTGCTGCGAGGCGTCGTAGTTCCAGAAGCTTGCGTAGGAATTGCCAGTGGGCTGCCATCCATACTTCCATTTGTAGTCGAGCGTTTTCCCACCCTTCGCCTGTCTTTTTAGTTTCGATGCTGACTGCGATGGGGCGGTCGGACAGCGGAGCTAGGTTGGCGTGGTTGAAAATGCCCATGGGTAAAACATTCCTCAAAGCCAGGATGGTTTCGGAGATTTGTGACGATCCACCAAATCTCGGATCGGTATACATGCAAAAATCAACTTTCTTAGACGCTGATGTCGCTTGGTACTCGGGCAAGATCGACGCGGTGGTGCTGAATCGGTCAGTATGATTAACACATGTCGCGCCAGACAAGAATCTCACCTGAGAAGGAAGTCAAAGAACTGATTCGACCGTGGACCCTGCAAGGGTCTCACTGCGGCTTTCAGCACTAAATGATGAACCTCGACGTTCCAATGCGCTTCTGAGCAGCCTCTCTTGTTGCATTCACCTGCCTCATGAAGAATCGTCTGGATTATTTCCGGCGGTGGTGTATGACCCAGGTTATCACGATCATTCGAGAAATATATATCTCTGAAAGGTGGTTGTCTTGCCCATTCGAAGTCGTTGTAAATCTCGTCATCCAGTTCATCCATCAAAGCGCGCTGTGACAATGGCAGAATCCCGAAACCGGACGAACTGTGATCAATCTTTTGCAAGAGCGTTTTTAAGCTAGCTGGCTTATTGTGAAAGTCCTTAAGCTCTCTAGGGTCAACGCCTCTGGGGTGAAACTCTAGGTTACGCAACTGTTTCGTTGGCGAGTAGTACCCAGACTTGGACGATGCAGCTGATGACGAAGGTAAAGAGGTACCAGATTCACTTCTCGGGGCTTTGAGTTTCAGCGGCCGCGGCGTCTCAAAGGTATCCTCCATGTCATCGTGCGCGTCATTTGCGCGGCGCTTTGTAGATCTGCTGGAACCCATGCTGTGGCCGCTTCGCGACGGCTCTGGAGTCGGGGGATTTAATCGACGGCGCTTCGCGGAATGCTTGTCCTTTGATGCAGGTTCGATTTGTTGTAGCCACGATTGTATACGCTGGTCGAGCGACATGACTTTACGTGGGGTTGCTAATGGCTGTTCTGGTGTAGGCATATGCTTGGTTTGGGATCTTCTAGACATTGGGGGATGGCGTCATGTTGTTTTCTGTTTCTTCACTGCGTTGCCATGACAATAATCTTATCTTGGCGGTTTGCAGACGTTGGTCAATCATGTTACTGGCCGCTCATTGGACCCCAGTGCTTGAGGTGGGGCAGATCCTTGTAAGATTGTCGGCTGGGAAATGTTGGATACGAGAGTAGGTTCGATGTCCAATTAAAATGAGGTTAATTTTCACATTTAAGGATCAATCTAGTCCCCAGAAGCTCGTCCTTTTTCTTCTGTCTCTGTTCTGTCTTTTTAGGTGTTGTTGGATACGCAGCTATACGATGGGGTGGGTGTATTAAGCTGTGCAGCAGAATATTGTGATGTTGTTGATTGTCGACTTGATTCTTTTTGATCAGTCTGTCAGGGAGCGGTCGGTTCAATTCCCCCTCCTTTTCTTGATACAAGAATAATATTATGATAAAGGAAACTGGAGCCCTTTCCCAGCCGCCAATCTACCAATGAGGTACCATCCACAACCCCTCTTTCGGCAAGCAAAATAAAAAAGCCACCACCAAAAATCAACAACTTCACTTACTGTCGCACTGAGCGTGCTTAAAGGGTTAGAGTGAATATGATGAGCAGCAGCAAATGTGTTGATTGATGTCTTAAGTTATCTCTTGTGCGTGGTATTCCATCCCGCAGAGTTACTTAAAGCATATAGCTAGATTACTAATGCCTACCCTGCGACACATGGGTTACATCCTGTAATTGCAGGCACAACTCTCTCCTGTAAAAAATTTTCCTTGGCACCCGCTGTTAGCGTTCTGCTAGGGCAGAAAATTTTTACAGGCCAAAATGGCAACAAAAGCAGCTGCGGGACTAGCGGGACCCTAACAGCTGCTGGAAGAAAGGGATTCAGAGAGTTAACCTTTCTTCGTAACAAGTGTTTTCAACGGCACTGAGCTTCGCGGGCTCTTGACATCGCCTCCGGGCACCATTTCATTTGTCTTATCTGCGACTTCTTCTCACCTCGACATTTCGGCTTCGCGAGCCTGCGACATTCCGGCCTCTGTGCCCCTCGACTTCCTGTAACACCGACTTCTGCAGCCTCGGCTGCCCAGACGACATTCGCAGCATCTTGCTGCTTAACATCGAGGGTCATCATGCCCTCACCCTCACTCTCACCTTCGCCTGCAGTTTAACGCTGCCTTGACTGACCTCTGCAGCTTTGGCTGCCTGAACAACACAAACAGCCTTCGGCTGCTTGACTTTCTGGGCCCTCTGGTGCCCTCGACCTTGATGCACAGACCCCACATGGTTCGTTGCCCTTTTTGCAGCTTGGAAGCTGCTTGACCGATCTCTGCAGTCGCATATTACCTAGAGACTCTCCTCTTTCTTTCTGCAGCCTCGGCTGCTGCCCAGAACACCACCGGGCCTCGACGATATGTCTCACTGGCTGAGACTACTAGACATAAACCGCTGGGTCGAAACGGTACAGAGCTTACCTGGAGACCGTGGAACGAGGCGACTGCCTTGTCCACAGAGCAGCGTTCTAGCCGCCTTGGGTTTTTCCCTGCGAGGGGTTTCCCCAAGGATGTATGGTCCTAGGTTGCAGCTACTGGCGATCTTAGGGGATGATGGACTTCCTGCCTCAGGGTATGGAAAGCTACTTGATCTATCTGTGCAAGAGAATTCTAGGCTGGAGAGGAATAGATCCCGCTGACGGGATGACCTCTTGAAAGTAAATGCGCCTTTGTGCCGATGATATGCTGGATGAACTAGATGGAAGAACGGGTGCATTCAACTTTGCCAGGATCACCTGCTTTGACGTCCAAGACGATGTGTTTGAAACTACCGTAGGGCTGGCTACGAGTAGGGCAGGTGCCACTTGGGGGAAAGGGCGTCCGGCGCTCTCCGTTGATGCAAGTGGACATTGTGGGTGTTCTAGGTAGATTCGGATGCGACAGTAATTGTAGATAGTTTAGCTCAGCACGTCCTGTGCTCCCCTCGGAGACTTTTCGGGGCCAATGGCCCCCCGGACGAAAAATATACATAACATAACATAACATAATTGCAGGCACCCTTTGACGGATCGGGTCGCCTTGGACCTGCTGAGGTCTTCGACGCTGAAGCTACCGGGGCATTGGAGGGCCTCAAGGCTGCCCTAAACCTGCGAGATGCAGCAACACAGAACATCTTTATTTGCCTAGATAACCTCGCGGCCGCTACTTGCCTGCGAGGTACACCCTCCGACTCCTCCTAAGATGTCTTTCTCGATTTCCAGGCTCTGGCAACATCGCATAGAGCCATCCAGGTCCTTTAGGTGCCAGGATACACCGATATTCCCGGCAATAAACAGGCCGATAAACTGGCAAGAGTAGCGTTATCACTCCCCGAGCCCGAAGATGCTTAACTAACGCTGGCTTATTTGCAAAGAATCGCAAGATAAAAACCGAAAGAAGTATTCGAGGCATAGTAATCTACGTCTGCTCCCAAGCAGTACAAGAGACTTAATCTCAAGGCGACCACAGGCTGCCTGCCGGAGCTCTCGCTCCTGCGTACAGCCTTGCACCATCTGCTGGCAGCGAGGTCCCTCCATGGGGATTTCGCCACATATTATAAGAGATTCGACCACGACGACGCACGCCTGGTCTGTTCATGCGGCTGACGCAAAGCACCGGATTATATCTTCTACTGCAGAAAGGTACCGCCGTGCTATTGGTTAAGGCTAGCACCCTTGCCGAATATAACAGTCAATCTAGCAATAGGGAAAGACTTTACCAAGTTTATTGACCTATCTAAGGACAGTAAGTTCTTTGGAAAGATATGCCCTTGCTATTAGGCGACGATAATAAGAGAAGTACTCGCAACTCTCTTTCCTTCTTTATCTTCCACGTATTTCTTTTGTTACCTTCCTTTCCTTTTCTTACGTATACTCACGGCCAGATGAAGAGCGTTGCAGCGCCCCTCGTCTAGCCGGGACTACCTTAAGGCAGCCTCAGACTGCCATATGCACAGGCTAATCTCAGCCTCCCTGACTCCAGGCTCCAAAAGCGGCTGCGATATGTCAGCTACGCCTTGCCATCCCGCTGACGGGTAACAGGCTCGATAAGATGCGCCATTTGTGCCGATGATATGCTGGATGAACTAGATAGAAGCGTTGCTGGAGGGAAGCTCTGCTAAGATCAACTGTATTGATGTCCATGGGACGTGCTTCACCGACAACTACTATAGAGCTGGCTACGAGTAGAGAGGTGCCTCTTGGGGGGATAAGTACAAAAAACGCTCAAGCATATATACGGCTCCGACGCAAGAGGCCTTGCAGAGGATCCGAGCGAGAATCAGCACGGCAGCGATTGTAGATAGTTTAGCTCAGCACGTCCTGTGCTCCATTAGGAGACTTTTTGGGGCCTACGGCCCCCCGGACGAAAAATATACATACATACATACATACATACATTCTCGGATCTATTAACTCTCTCCTGTAGAAAAGAATTCTTTGGCACCCGCGGTTAGCGTTCTACTAGGGCAGAGAATTTTTACAGGCTAAAATAGCGGTAGGTATAATTATAGGGCTAATAGGGCTCTCATAGCCAGGTGCCACTTGGGGATTAAGCAACTAGTCTCTCTGTTAATGCGAGTGGATAATGCGGGTGTTCTGGAAGAGGTCGGATGCGACAGTAATTGTAGGTAGAGTTTCTGCGATTCCTGAGGGGCGGAGAATTTACCGGCCCTAGAATGGATGTGCGTCTCTTCCACACTCAACGACCCCACGATCCCGCAACATTCCGCTTCTCCACAATCAACTATACCTACCCTGATGCGTTTCCTTAGAGCGGACTGAACTCTGAGATGGGCACTGGCAGACGGCATGCGGTTTACCGTGCGTGTAGTTCAAGACGAGAGCACAGTTGTCGGTTTCGTTAAGGGGAGAGCTTTACCTGATAGGTTGGTGCTGCCTATGGGCACATTTGACAATGTAATCAAACCATAACGTACATTTGCGTAGGGAGCATGGCCACGGGACCTATTAATGGCGGCAAGCTCATGGATGGAGAGGTATAGAATGGTCTCGCCATGTTCGCTTGGGTTTAAACGGGGGGGAGACGTCGACACGAGAAAAGCCTGTAGAAGTGGGTCTTCGTAGTTCATTCTGTCAGCGGTGGTACTGCTGTTGATGTGAAGCGGCCGTGGGGCATGGCTGCTTGCATAGGCAGTTTTCGCTTCAGTGACACCGCATTCTCAACTTTCTCCCAATGGCTTCTCCGCACCCACCGATCTATCTGCGGGTTATCCGCGTCCTTACAGCAGAACGTAAACACATGGAGACAAACAAATCTTAGCATTATTATAGCAGTAGACACTACTTCTAGTTTCTTTCCGGTGCCAGTGCCCTCTGAGCTCCCGTCCTTCTAGCCACGGCGTGATCTTGATGACGAAAGAACGGACATCATTCATCAATGCTCAAAGCTTTAGGGCAGACCAAACTAGAGCAGTTGAAAACGGAACAAATGTAATTTCCGCCGTAGGACCTGCACATGTCGCAGAACCAACTGACGTTGTTGCCGAGGATCGCGATCAACTTGGGTTATAATATAAGGTAGTGTCAGGAGCTCTCCTGGAGCTAAGACATTACTTCCGGACCTTGACCTCGCTACAACATGTTTCCCGGTCACAGCCAAACAAACGCCAGGCCGTCTACATCTTGAGAAAGTAGAGGCTTCTTTACTGCCAACCTAGCACCCTTCGGTCGCATCATTGCCTACTCCTCTCAAAACAGAGCCAGTGGATTAGGCGAGTTAACGTCATACTGCTGGACCACGTCCCAATGCTCTTGGATACATGTTCCATTGAAGCGGTAAAAGTCCACTACAGCGAAAGGCTCCTCGTCAGGGGCAATGTCTACACGGTAGTGGAAGTACCCAATGTGGTTGTCGCCAAAGTTGGTGTTAATGATGGTGTATTTTGTGCTGGCGAGGTTAGGCTGCGAGTTGAAGAAGTCCAGAGTATTTTGCAGTCCCGACATGATGGCAGGGTTATGCTGGATAACATCGTCGGCCGCGAACGTTTTGTACGCCCTGTAGAAGTCGCGTTGGCCGATGGCGGTTGCGACGAACTTGGCGAAGATTTCTCGCTGTTGCTCTAGAGTTGCTGGCCGGGGTGAGCAGTATTGGCTGCAGGTCGTGGCACATCTTTCCACCATGGTGGGCTCGTCTATGGGGGTGGACGAGACTGTGGTAACGGCGAGCGCGGAGAGAAAGAGGGTTTGAAGGTCGAAACGCATGATGAACGATTGAAAATGCTGAATGGATAGTCGAAAAACTTGGGGCTAAGTCAGAACTTGTTGAGATGATGTGGATGTCTCGATTTTCTGATCAGGAGTGCTCGAAGCTTTATACGGCGACTGATCGGATGAGCCGGTTCTATCTGGAGACGGTGCCCGAAGCTTATTTGCGCGCCGTCAACTTCGCACACCATTTGTAATCTGGGTTCTTCCGCCGTAATGTCCGTCAGCGGCCGATGCTGCCGCATCCACTCATTGCGGAACGTAGTCCTGTTCTCCAAGTTACGATCATGTACGACTACTTGTTCATAAGGCCGGCTTGTATATTCTTGGCGCCGACGGGAAGACCCTGCACAATGTTAGGAGAGAACACATCAGATGAAGTTAAGGAAGCAGAAAGGTCATGAGCTGAGAGAAAAGGTTTATCATGGTGGGCACATGTGAAGATGGTTGTCATGGCGGATGTCGGTCATGGTGACGTCTGCACCCATAAACCTTCACCAGAACAGTCATGGTTCGGTTTTAGTGACAGCCCTCCGCGAGACCGTGTTGCAGGCCTTCGCTAACCAGTTCGAGGAGGATCAGCCAAGGTCAGCCGGGGCTAACCGCGAGGCTCGTCGATGAAGGCGCTGTTCATTTTGGCACGGCTTATTGCACTTTGTGTCGGAATAGAGATGGCCGTAATGGGCCACTTGGAAGGATATTCTACAGTCATGGCTAATTGCAAGAAGTCTTATATTTTGTAGGAGTAGAAAATTCGAAAAATCTCTGTGGTGTACCAATGTTTGATTGCCGTTACAAGCAAGACGCTTGATGAATCGGGGCAGGTGTCTAGAGTACATATTCACTTCGAACCCACGCAGTCTGCTTCAAGACAAGCCTACAAGCCGGAGCGAGTCCTTCCAAGCCTTTATGCGCAAGGTCGACTCAATCACGGCCCTCACCATGGACCCGTCGTCTCCCGAGGCGAAGGAGCTCCAGTCGATGGGCGCCAAGGTCGTGCAACACGTCCTCGGCTGCCAGCGCGAGGTCACAAAGGTCATCAAGGACACGGGCTGCGACACCATCTGCCTCATCCCGCCCGCGCATCCCAGCAAGTTCGACATTTCTGCCGAGCTCGTTAACGCAGCCGCGATGTCGAACGTCGCCAACGTCTGCCTCATCAACCCCCTGGGGTGCAACTACGCTGGTCCCCAGAGGCAACCTCAGCTACAAGAGTTCATTGACCTGGAGAGCCTGACCCTCTCCGCCAAGGGAAATTTTGCCACGCAGCTGGGTCATTCCCCGGTCGTCATCCGGTGAGTCTTAACCTCGCAGGGAAGGGGGTGACTGACGCGGATGTCAGGGCGGGATTCTACGCAGATAATCTCCTCTTCTACGCCCCGCAGGCGCAGAAGGACGGCATTCTCCCGCTGCAGATCGGAACAGGCCACAAGTTCGCACCGGTCGCTCTCGGCGCAAGTTCCCCCCCTTTGTGATCTCGAGACGTCGGTAGTCTGAAGCGTCGATAGGACGTCGCCCAAGTTGCCGCGCACGTCCTCACCGGCAAGGGCCAGCACGGCTTCGACGACAAGCATCGGGGCCAGATGATGGTGGTCACGGGTATGTCCTGGCGATGACTCTTTGGAAAGGAACAGCATCACTCACGCGGTGTCCAGGTCTTATGCTCTGCGCGGGCGAGGAGCTCGCGACGGCCGCGAGCCAAGCGCTCGGCGTCAAAATGGAGTTTGAAAACATCTCCGAGTACGCAGCGCCAATACTTGCCCGGCGTGAAACCAAAGGCATCGGTGCTAATGCACTCACGCAGGACCGAGGCGAGAAAGGTGCTGTGCGCCCAGTCCGAGAGCGACGACTCGGAATAGCGGTACATCCTGGAGTATTACCGCCTGGTCCGCGAGGGCAAGACCAACTACATCTCCATGACGGCATTTCACGACGTCACTAGAAACCATCCCACCGAGCCGACCGAGTTCTTCAAGATGTACTCCGGGGAGTTCCATGCCCAGAGCTGCGCCTTGACTCCCTTCTCAACCGAGACCCCCATAATGGGAGACAAGACAGACAGAATCACACGATAGGTCAAGTTGTTCTTGCCCATCACATCTGTCAAACCTGTTCTCACCATTCCTGGATTTACAGATGCTATTCGAATATCAGGGATTCTGTAGGCCAGCTCCTTGGCATATAAGACATTGGCTAGCTTGCTCTTGCCATACCTTTCGACTGCTGAGAGGGAGCTGGCGTCGGTCTTGAGCGAGTGAAATAGAATCCCCGCCAGCGGCGCTCGAGCATGTGACCCTGATGTCAGACTCACGACGCGGACGTCCCCCGGCCCCGTCTGCAGCGCGGTTCGCTGCATGATGGGCAGGAGCAGCCGGATAAGGAGAGCGTGGCCAAGGAAGTTCGTTCCGGACTGTAGTTCGTATCCGTCCTTGGTGAGACCCTCTGGATGGTCCATGATGCCTGTTGAAGTAAAAGGGTTGATTGTTGTTATTGTTAGTTCTAAGTTACATATGTCTGAGAGGAGCACAGCTCCTTACATAGTATCCACATCCTAGCCACCAGCAGATCAGACCACCTTAGCCATACTGTCTTAACACTCCTACTCGAGCTACTGTTGGACTCGATGTGCACGCCTATCGAGCCTCGTTAAAACCCCAAAAACACCTTCGTAGGTGAAAACTGCAGGGAAAGAGCTATCTTAATAAGGGCGCTCAGGATCTCTTAATGGTCTCGTGTAATCTTAGAGCAGTGGGTCTTCTTCTGTCCGCAGAAGATCTCCCTCTAAGTTCATTTTTGCACCTTTCCTCTTAGTCTAATGCAATCCTGAACTTGTTGGTCTTCTTCTATACATAGAAGATCTCCTGCCTATGCCCATCTCTGCAGGTCTTGCGATCTTGTGATTGCAGGTCTTCTATCCGCAGAAGGTCCCCTGCCTACATCCGTCTCTGCAGGTCTTGAAATCTTTCTTGAAATTGCTGGTCTCCTGTCTATAATAGGTCTCCTACTTCAGTCTATCTTTGCATATTCCTTATACTTGGCATAACCTTGAGATTATGGCTTTCCTTCTACTTGCTTAGAAGCTCTCCCACTTTACCTTACCTTTATGCCTTCTTTACGTTTCTATGCAATCTTGGATCCGTGAGTCTCCTGTCTATCTATGGCAGGTCTCCTGTTTTGGTTTATCTCTGCACCTTCTTATAGTTATCATTCTTTAAGACCTAGTGCATTTCTAAATAGAAGGAAATAATCCTTTGGTAAGGCCTTTATTAGGCTATCGGCTACTTATTTACCTGTTAAAATGTACTAGAACTTAATAGTTCTATTATTAACCTTCTCTCTATAGTAATAATACTAAATATTAATATGCTTGGTTTTTATATAGAACTGCAGATTCTTAGATATTGCAATTGCTCCTTGGTTATCCCCGAAGATTATAGTTATCTTTAGTTCTGGAACCTCCCTGTATTCTTTTAATAGCTCTTAGAGCAGACCTCGCAGCCAGACTACTTCTTTTGCGGCTGCGGTTTACCCTATATATTCTGCTTTGCATAAAGACAGGGCCATAGTTCTTTATCTCTTCGAGCTCTAACTGATAGCGCCCATACCAAGGTTAAACATATATCTAGATATTAATCTTTAAGTCTCCAGATCTCCTGCCTAATCCGAGTTGGTGTAGCCGAGGAGAGGTTGCAGTTCACCTTAGTATACTAGTTCTAGATTTTGCAATCCCTTGAGGTATTAAAAGATATGCTTAATAGCTATCTAATGCTTATTAGTTGGGTTTGCTAGGTGTCGACTGCATAAGGAGATAGCAAAAGCAATATCGGGTCTTATCCCTAGCATAAGATATATCAGGGACCCAATCGCCTTGGCATACCACTCTTTAAGTTTATCTGCTGCCTTATAATTAGGGCCTGGTTCTCTGAACTTGCTAGTTAAAACTGGTGTGGCATTGGGAGCGTATTGGTTTATTCTAAAGTCTCTAAGTACTTTCTTAAGGTAGGTTGTCTATAATAAGAAAATCGATTAGTTTGCTTTGTCTCTTCTTAGAGATATGCCTAGGTAGTATTTGCATGGACCTAGGTTGGTTATCTTGAATTTGTTGTATAGAGCTTGCTTGACCGCTATGATCTCGTCCTTGGAGGGCCTGGCAATAAGTAGATCGTCCATATAGACTGCAATAAACGTATAACCTTTTATAAAGACTCCTGTATCTGAAAGTAAAGCCTTAAACCTAAGCGTCTTGAGGAAGGTTAAGAGAGTCTCGTATTATACCCTTGGTGCTTGCTTTAGTCTATATAAGGCTCTCAGGAGCTTGTAGACTCTCCTACTTCCATCGTTAAATCCTTCGGGTTGCTGGATATATATCTCCTTATTTACGAGGCCATAGAGGAAGGCCGTCTTAATATCCATCTGTTCCAGTTCTAAATCGAGCGCTGCTGCAATGGCGAATATCATCTTATAGCTTATCGGCTTAATAACAGAGGTAAAGGTTTTGTTAAAGTTAATTCCTTCCCTTTGCTTAAAACCTCTTATAATAAATCGCGCTTTATATTATAGAACTTGCCTATTTTCTCCTCTTTTGAGCTTAAACACCTATTTGCCTTAAAGGGCCTTTTGTCCTGGGGGAAGCGTAACTAAGGTCTAGATATTATTCTTAACCAGAGATCCGTGTTTATCCTTTAATCCTCCCCACCAGAGTTTTCCATATATACCCTGCGTGGCTTCCTTAAAGGTTCTTAGCTCGGACTAATTGATATTGCAAGCAACTAGATATAGTTATTCTATAACCGTTGCTAGGAAGGCGAACTTTATGCTGGCTAGTATATATCTCGATGGCAGCTGTCCCCTGGTTAATCTTTCGGGCAGCTAAGACTCTGCATACTCCTCTATTTCTTCCGATGACACTTCGCGCTCATCTGTGGCAATATAAATACTTAATCTGGTTAACTCTTAGTCTGGATCCTATCCTATATCTCCCACTGGGGGCTTATCCAGCATCGTCTCTCCACGACCGGTTTCCCTGCTTTTATTCGCCTCTCTCAATGCTATCAGGAGGGGCAACGGCTCTAGAATAATAGGATTTTCTGTATTGCTATCCTTTTTGCTAATTACTTATTGTCTCTGTGATAGTCTCTGATTATATATTTAATGCGTGAGATTATTAAGTGTTAGTTTAATATTTTTAATAGTCTTAGAGAAGATAATATTATTAGATATAAAGACTTGTCCCCTTTCGTTAAGGAGTATATAGTTTATACTGCCCTAATAGCCGAGAAGCTGGTAAGGAATACTCTTTGATTACATCTTCTTTCATTTAGAGGATAAAAGCAGAGCCTATCCTCGTAAGCTAAGAACTCGCAGATAGCTAAGGTCAGGAACATCTCTATACCAGGCTTGGTACGGGGTAGTGGAAATGCTCGCCATAGGACAGAGATTTCAGATATAGTTTACTACCTTAAGGAAGTACAGCCACCATTTCAAAGCAAGTCTGGATTTAAGTAGTATCGGTGTAAGTTTTTCCAGGATGATTCGATTAAGGACTTTAGCTAATCTATTTTATTTATGCTGTTTAGTTCCTATATAAGAGAGTTTAATTCCTCTGTCCTGGCATAGTTAGGTCAGGCTATAGCTTTGGTTCTCTCCCCCTCGGTCAAGGTGCAGGAAGTAATATTATCTTTCCGGTCTCTCGAACTATAGCAACAGATAATAGAAACACTCTTTAAACTCTGACCGTTCTTTGACTAGGTATACCTAGGATATTTAAGTAAAGTTATTAATAAGGCAAACCTAGTACCTGCTTCTATTTACTTCTATATCTGGGAATAGTCTGGCAATATCTATATAAATACACTCTAGAGGGTAAGTGCCTTTCTTGATTAGTCAGATATAGGGATATTCCCTGAGTTTGCCCTATATGCAGGCTCCACATGGGTTTAAGGTAGAATTATCTAGTCGAATTCCAGTAGATATCTTTATCAGTCTCTTGATATTCCTCTCTCCTAAATGTGCAAGTCGCTCATGCCAAAGGTGTAGTCGAGGATCTCTTACTAAAAAGGAGGCCAAAGCGGTTTAAAAATAATCTTCCTCAGCTTCGTTAACTACATAGATACCTAAGATTCTTATCGCAGTAAGGACAACTTTTCCCTTATTTATGACCTCTGCCTTTCCATTTCGGAAGATAACCTCTGCACCCTTCTTCTCTAGTGCTGATACAGATAAGAGGTTAGCGTGTCCTTCTGGAACATACAGAGCGCTATTAAGGGTAACGTTATATAACCCCTTAGGCCCTTGCACACGGAGGCAGTATGTTCTATATCCTCCTGGTATGACTTTTGCATCTATAATGCCATTAATAGGTAATCTATAATACTTTTAAAGGACTATAAAGTTCTCGTATTAATAGAAAATATGCAAGGAGGCGCTATTATCCAAGACGTGGATCTATTCAAGGGCCTAAGTTTAGAGGGATACCTGGAGACCAGACAGTCCAAATAACAAGCCAATCAATCCAAGGTGACCTTGGAAGTTATTTTGCCAGAGAGCTAGTCGAGCTTAATTAGGTTAAAGGTATACAGGAGTCATATACGTGGCAGATTCTAGTTCATTAGTTATCTTCTCCCTGTCCTTCTCTTAACTCTGTATTTTCTATTATTATCTCTTATAACTAGCTTTGCTATACTCTCTTCTAAGTTCAGGGTAAAGCTTCTAGTAAGTTGACTTATTATGCCCTTTTCTTCTATAGTATCTATAGCATGGGGTGCCCTGGGCTACTATGGCTTTATATGTAATCCTTGCAGTGGCTCCTCTTTGTTTGTCCTCTTCCTGAGATGTGGTAAAGATGGCTGTTTTAAATGTAATGGCCTCTTTGAGAATAATATTATGATTATTTAGATCTCGGATAGGAAGAATATTATAATTCTGATTAAATACAGTGAGGAAGACTTCATAGTCTGGGCCAAGTCTGCAGAGGAACTTATTAATAAAGTGTGGTTCCCCTATCTGGCAGATTTTATCTATCTCTAAGAGTTTAGCCCTTACTTGACGAAGCTTATTTGCGTATTCTATAACCGAATCGCAAGAGTCAAGGGTGAGTTCTTAATATCTTCGGTTAAGCTCTTGGAAGATGGCGCTTCTAACGGGGCGATACTGGGTTTTAAGGTAACTGATTATACCCTGTGCTATCGGGATCCCCATGGTAAACACTCGGGCGTTGTAGCCGAGTCGACTTCGAATAGCGCCGCATGCTTGATCCTGGCGGCTCCTCCAGGCCTCAATCTGAGTTGCAAGATCGTTCCCCTCTGTTGGTGGTTAAGCATGTGTTCCTAGTCAGAAGATCTCTATATCTACATATATCCAGAAGGTCGAGTATTTCTCTCTTCCAGGTCAGCCAGTGGCTGGTTTGCTCCAGCTTTGGAATAGTGCCGGAGCTGCCTATAAGGTTAAGAGATTCCTTGGAGAGGGACATAATGGATTCTCGGGGAGGCTGATGATTAAGGTACAGAGGGACAGACGGCTATTAACAATTCTTTGGTCAAGGCTTAGGGGGGAGTCTTTCCTTCGTTAGGCAACATAATAATACCGCATAGATAGGGGTTATCCGAGCCAGGTAGAGACTATCCGAAAGGTAAAACGCATAGCGGTCTTAGTTATTTGTATCATTCCCGCTGTCGGGAGAAGAGATAATAATCTGAGGTCGACTATATTACAAACCACGTTTTAGGTGGTCTTGGTCTATGAGGGCGCAGGTCACCCGACCGAGGAGCTTTAATAATCTCAGATAAAGGGACCGGTCTGGTTGGGCAAGTTCGTCAGCCAGACTATAATCTGAAGTCTCTTAATTATTTAAGATTGACGATTCAAATTCGGTGTCTTGGATAGAGGGTCAAAGGGTCCTTCTGGAAAGGTTTCTAGACATATCCTGTTAGTTGATTTCCAAACTCCATGAAATATCTAATAAAGGAAAAATAGCTCTAGGTAAGCTGAATATATATGCGCAGTGGAAGGAAGCCTTTCGACTTCTTGTGCTATCTAGGAAAATTAGAAAAGAAGATAGAAAACACTTAGCTTTGCGGTTGGAGAAAAGGTAGTGCCCTCCGGGCTTATAACCTGTTAAAGTAAAAGGGTTGATTATTATTATTGTTAGTTCTAAGTTATATATGTCTGAGAGGAGCACAGCTCCTTACATAGTATCCACATCCTAGCCACCAGCAGATCGGACCACCTTAGCCATACTGTCTCAACAGTGGGGAAGAAATTGGCATGCAAAAGCGGCAGGGAAAAACGCGTGCCTAATCGGGTTAGGGGCGGGCCAGCTACTTGCGTTTGGATTCATACTTTTTGCCCCCCACTGTATCAATTCAATTCAAGTTAAGTAAGTCCATGGACGATTTTATTTCAAGTAATCAAGTTGGACCCCCAAACTTGACTTACTTGAATTGAAGTCAGCGCTGGCCGCAATGTCGACCTTCCAGAGCCACAGACTATCAACGGCACTGCGGCAAACTTCCTCCCCGTGCGTGTCAACATTGGTCCCCAAGAGCTACTCTCATCCTTCCTTGGCCGCGTGCAAGATGACTTCTGGGCCATGACAGATCACGGCGATGTTGGCCTAGACGACATCTATAGGGCCGCTAGTCTAGATCGACAGCAGGTCGGCAACCGCGCTCTATTCATCTTCCAACCGTTTGAACCAGCACCGAAGGATGACCCCAACGTCGATTACAGATGGTTGATCATGGCCAAGTGCAAGGTCCGAATGCCTTCACCCTATGCACTGGTAGTAGAGGTGCACAAGGCTCCAAACAATACGCATAGTCTGAAGATATCATATGACCAGGCCATTATAGACCCCGACAAGGCAGGGAAGATTGCAGATGAGATAACAGAAATTGTTGATAAGATGATGGATTTAAGTACGAGTTTAGTTATGAAGAGGGTTATAGATATTTAACGAGCTAGAGTCTAACGTACATGATAAGCGAGTGCAACACAACATCCTAACGTCTCAGATAGAAATAGCCATAAAAACACAACAGAGGATTAATTAAGTAAAGTTAATCGTTATATTCTTCCAGAGACATAGCGACAAATATCTGACAGGTCCTTGCATTACCGTATGTCCTGTCTTGCCACACGCTCCACAGCGCCTTTCCTTCATTCGCGCAGGCCCTCCTTGACCACCACTTCTCAATGGTCTAGCCACCGCCTGCGCATCAACATCCGTTTGGTCAATTCCTTGCCTTCCTTTCTCTACTGTCATCACCCCTCCTTTCTGTAGCCGGGATCTTTTTGCCCTCCGCCGCCGGCTTAGTATCTCATTTGCCTGTTCAAGATCTTGGACCCTGGCCTCTAATAAGGCAACCTTATGCATAACTATCTTTGTTCCCTTGGAAGAAGACCTCAATACTTCTAGAATTGACTCTGGAGAGCTACCATCCAGGACCACCTAATGCATAACTAAAATTTCGCTCCTCCCATACAAAATCCAAATTTTGATGTCCACAAAAAATAGGCCCGATTCTCAATTAATAAATAAGGCTTTGGAGAAAGTTTCTAGAAAACTGCTCAAATTTTACTATCTGCGTGGTTTTTTGACCTCCCGACCGCTGCGTGTGCGCTGGCAGTGCTTTGTTACGACCATAAAGTCATCACTTTCGTCCTCTGACCTGACACCCACCTCAATCACCGACTCGACCTCCTCATCCACATCCACCTCTATTTCTGCTTCTTTTAAGTCAGGAAGAGCTTCTCCAGCCGCTATATTCTCCGACAGAGCCATGAATCGTCGGTTCGGGTTTGGTACCGCTTTTCTTTTCTTCCCTCGCCGCACCTGGGCCATCTGCTCCTCGAGGCCAGTAATCCGTGTATTCTGAACGGCCACCTTCATCTCTAAAGCTTCCAACCCCTTTGCGATCTTACTGTACTTCTGCCTCGTCGTACGACTTCGGTGTTTGGCCATATCCCTCACCTGCCGACTTGTTTTCGGCGTATCATCTGAGTGCAGTTGAGGAGGGCTCGGCGTCTTGAACTCTTCCAGCAGTTTTTCTTTGTCCGGTTGAATTTCAGGATGTGTTAGAGCCTTATGACGATTTATTGGCCAATTTCCAGTAAATCTCCAGCCGGATAAGATAATATCTTTCCTCATGCCCGCCTCCCTGGCTTTCGCGTATGCCCGGATAAAGTTGACTTTGTCAACCGGCGCAGAATCGGTCAAACTAGCCAGCATTTGGAGTTCTTTCCGGTACGCACCTTTGATGACATTAAAAATCCCATTATCTAATGGCTGCAGACCATGGGAACAATGTGCTGGTAGGTAACAGCAGTAGACGTTGTTCAGAAAGCAAGTAGCCATCCACTCGTCCTGACTGCTCGTCAGCGACCCTATAGCGGGTGACTCAGCGGCGAAAACACCGAAATGCTCACCTGCGCATGGCTCCCGTGACCATCAAGGATAATAAGTCTCGCATCCGATGAATCACGAGGCTCCGTTTGTGGTAGATAAACGTCCTTCAACCACTCGAGAGCTATATGGTTGTCGGTCCAGCCGTTCGGGGATGTGATGTAGTGCCAGTCCGCTATCAATTCGAATTCGTTAAGGAACCACTGCTTCTGCAGCTCTTTTCCTTTAAAGATAATTCCCGGTTTCAAAGCACGGCCAGTTGCGGTGACAGCCTCAATAAACGAGGTCCACGTGCGCGACTGAACGCCTTTCAACATCGCCTTCTTCTTCGGGTCAGAGCTCCCGATCACGAGGCTGTCCAGGCCTCATGGACAACCAATTAGCTATGCCCTATAAAAGCCTATAGAGTACTTGCAGAAGACTTACCGAAACCCGCCATTATACCGCCCTCGTCCACGTTAACTGTGTTCTCAGGCTTGATCCAGCCGTACTCGTTCTCCCTGATATCGAAGTACCAATTGACCGCCTTCGGAGTAAAGCCGTCAAATCTGGCGCCTTCTTGACGTTTTCCAAGCTTGGTAGATAATTTTGGGTGACGTTTGACGAACCTGGTGGTCCAGTGCTTGCCCAAAGGTTTGTTATCGCCTTGTTGTTGAAGGATGGCCTCGACACAGGCGCGGACCTGGCTGTGCGAGGGAGCATAGCCCAGGGACTCTTGTCGCAGCACCCAACGAATAAGCGTCTCCTCCTGGCTCTTTGGAATACGCTGCTGGGCCTGGATACGTTCATTCCTGCTTGCTTGACCGGAAAGTCGTCTCGAAATGGTCCACTGAGGTACTCCACGTTTCTGGGCCGCCTCATTCTGTGAGAGGCCTCTATCTGTGGTATCGAAGATAGCCTCAGCTACGTCATCTTCGGTATAATTACGGCGAACCATTACGGAAGGAGTTGTGGCGAGTAAATTAGGTGAAAGTTCGGCTTGAGTGGATGGAGTCGCTTAGGGTACATGAGGTGAAATGCGACAAAATTCAAAGGGCTAGAGAACCAGGCTACGGGGCGGAACGGGGAAATTTAAACCGACATGAAAATCCTACGAAAAAAGCAATATAGTACAGGTCTTACTTTGCAAGTATCTTCATTCTTGGCCGAATACGGTGTAATTGAAAATTTGGATTTTGTATGGACGGAGCGAAATTTTGGTTATCCATTAGGTGGGGTTATCCATTAGATAATAAGAACTAACACAGCACAACCTCTGGTAGACAGACCAGGCTTCAGCTGCTGGAGATAGGGCGCTGAACACTTGAAGAAGTTGGCCTTCAAGCAGGCCTGTCGTAGGGATAAGCGAGGCTGGGGAAAGTGGCAAGGTGAAAGGGCTGGTGAGTTAAGGTTGTAAGGGGTGAAGTAAGGGGCAAAATGAGGGGAATAACAATGTAACGAGATACAACGTTGTGGGCCATATGAGGCGTATCCTCCCGGGCGGAATAAATCCATTCATTCATACCAGACCATTCCGATCACTGGGCTAGGATGTGGGTACTATGTAAGGAGCTGTGCTCTTCTCAGACACATGTAACTTAGAACCAACAACACAAATAAACCCTGTTACTTCAACACTCTCTAAGCTAGAGTCCGAAAACTGAAAACGAGTATCCAAGTCGAAACTGCATAAACAGATGTTTGACTAGGGCTGGTTGTTCCGAGTTGGGGTGGCAGAAGAGTTTAGCTTGCGGATAAAGGCAGCATATGGTACAATTGCAAAAAGCGCAATATGCTACTGGTAGTGCATAGTAATCCAAACTGCTAGTACAGGCATGCGATAAAGTACATCTTATTCTATTCATTTTATCTACTCCTGCGCCCTCATCTCCAAGCCTCCAACACCTAAATAGATAATGTTCCAACTCCTCGTATCGCAGCCTAATACATTACACGCTTGACATATTTTTCTTGTATATAGATACATTCAAAGCGGAAAGCTCGGTCGCTCACTAGGAAAGAAGAGGTAAATTTGGTTTGTTCGGGCGCCCAGAACCGCTTAGTGGGGATGGCAAATCCAAAGATTGGGGTCCACGATGCCAATTGCCTTGCTATCGACCTGATTGCCGCTACCATCAAAAGGGCAGACGCGGCGCAGACCACACTTGATGTCGCAAGCGTCCTCGTTGTCGCCTTTGCAGAGAGCAACCTCGTAGCGGCTGGCGTGGCGGTCGTGATCTTTCTTGCAGCGGTCGGTGGTAACCGTGTATTGGGCGCGGGGTCCCCAGCCATTCAGGGGCGTAAAGCCCCAGTTGTCCGTGTCCATGTCAATCGCGTTGGAGCGACAGTTCTGGTGCACCGCGACGTGGGTGTAGCCGTTGGCACTCATGTATGCCTCGGTGTACTTGTCAAGGATGAAGCTATAGGTTGAGTAGTCTCCGTTGGCTGGAATGGTTCCAGCCAGGCACTGAGGAATCACGCGCGTGTAGTATTCTTCGCATTTGTAAGCGTCATTGACGGCCTTGAAGTCGTTGGCGGTAGGAGAGTTCCAAGGGTCAATCTCCTTGTCCGTGATCGTCTCCATGGTGTGCTTGACACTCACGTCTCCGACGATCGGGGTCAACGCATTCGTCTTTGCGAAGGCCTTGGTGTCGTAGAGCATGACGGAATTGTAATCGAAGGGCACGTGGATGTCTCCGGTTTTGTCAATGGTGAACTGATCCTGCTGGTCATCCTGGATACGATCCGTCAAGACACGGATGAATTGGTCGCGGTCGGGACGTTGATGTTCGTGAATGAGTCCAATAAGGTGCCCGAGCTATCCTCATGTGAGTTTTGTGCGCCGACAGTGGTCGCGTTGGGGAATGGGGGGAATGCAGAACCTTACCTCATGGGCAGGCGTACCGGCTTCGAGACAAGCCTTATAATTGCCGAAAGAGACGATCCTCTCCCAGGCGTTGGGGTAATCGAGGTTGACGATTCTCTCCCCCGAACCAGGAGAGCCCAATCCACGGACGAAGCACCCGTCATCGTACTGCAACCAGTGAGCGACCCGTCTAGAACCAAGGAACCAAGCAGCTAACCTTTTTGAAGTTTGCCCAGGCGGATTGCGTGGTCTTAGGCACGAAGCGGATGCAGGAGGACTGCTCCCACTCCCTCATGGCATCGCGAATCGAGCCTGACAGATCGTGGGGGAGGCCCTCCAGAATATAGGGGATCTCAGCCGCTTCCCAGAGCAAGGCGTCTACGGAGCCACGCTTTTCAATAGGCATGGCCTCAATCTCTGACCGGTTGAAGATGCCGTTTGGGAATACGGCACCGAGGGCCGGTTGCGAGACCGCAAAGGCCAAGGTCGCGATAGATTTGAACGACATAGAAGCCATATCTGAAGAGGTTTCTTGTGTAAAAAGAGTAGACGCCGAGATTCTTTAAACGAATATTGGTCGACAACGGTAAATAATACGGAACAAAAGCAGACTTTGTGCCAGAGAAGAATTCGGCTATAGTGCTCTCTATTCCCCATACTGAAGCCGACGATTCTAGTGTCTTTATACTTGTCTATGCCAAAGAAGCACCTGGAAAATCTGCCGTAGAAAACATATGCTGTTTTTAAAGTTTGATTACACACTATAGGATGAAACAGTACGGAGTAGGTAGTGTAGACCTAGCATCACCAATTAGTCAAACGCTTTTAATATTTGTGCTAAAGCTAAACTGCAACCTGCTAGTTTAATAACTTTTACTAGCATTGCATAGTCTCGAACTTACTTGCCCAAGGGTAAGAAAAGACGGAATCTACAGTAAGACTTGAAGAAGAGACCTAGTCCCTACATCCAGGTCTCGGGGAATGAATGATTCGATGTATCCATTTTTCTTTCTACTATCATTCGGCCTGCCCGTGGTTACGAGTCTGGCCGCGAGTTTAGGTTTTCTTCGAAGCTTAAAACCTAGAACTCCCCTGGCGGTACCTGCTTTGAATACGACCAAATCTCGGTAAGACGGCACCTCCGTAACCCTCTCGCTGTCCCCCTTGTGGAAATAGAGCAACGTTGTTGGCTGTAGATAATGACAATAGCTGACGGCGGCCTAGTGTATTGTACTAGTGTACATTAGGCAACTGATATGTCGCAAGATTTGCGCGCATATTGCGATCTGGTTCTTTGTTCTGCCGTCCCGATGGGCATAAATTGGAAGATGGTCCGACGGCGTTCATGCTCCCTTGATTATGGATGAGCGGGGAGAGGCGGGTTTGAAATGAGCAGCACTCTCCGTATCAACAAGAAAAATCGTATACAGTGGGATGCAATAAGTTTGAATGCAGGCTGAAGTACCAGCTGTTGTAATCTAGCTCCTGTATACAACGCTTTAGCTTGATAAAGTAAGCGCTAAGCTGTATCAGGCAAAAGGCTATCCCGATTGGGGTATTGCTACGTAGGGAACTGGTCTTACCTTGGTTAGTCAGTGAATGTGTACTTGAGTTTGGATTCAAACTTATTGCATCCCACTGTAGAGACATCGCTAGTTAGCTGCAAAAGCAGGAAACAGAGGCCTCTAATTAGCTCAAATTGACCCTCCCAACCCCCAGCTAGCCGCTCCACTGACAAAAGTTCAGAGGTTCAGGGTTCAGGTGTAGAATGAGGTTCTGTGGCACATCGGACCTGTCCGTTGCCGCTTAGAATGCGGCCTTTTAGGAAGCGAACGGCCCCACTATTAGCCGCGGGAGCCGGCTCTTACTTTGTGCTCCATTGTTTCACGTTTGTCGGTGTTATCTGTAGAACCCGAGTTGATTTGCCTGACCCCCCTCGATCCACCCTCTCAATCCATCTCACCCATAACCGCTTACAGCACTTTGACAAAAGCGAATAGGATCCTTGGAAAGATGCCCGGAAAGAGCCGTCTCAATATCCCACAGTTTAGTTGCTTCTCTTTGAGGAACGGCCGCTAACGACCCTAGCTCACCGACCATTGATAAAACTGATTTACAGTAATAAGCCTTACCCGCGTTATCTATCTATCACTTAGGAACTATAATCGTCATGCTTTTCTCTTCGCTTTAGACTTTCCATATGTCGCATTGAGCTTTAGAGGTATCCTGGGTACCTCGTGATATTAGCAAGACGGGCATATCGGCAAGACCGGGTATATCAGTAACGCCTGCAACTAAAGTTAAGTTATGGGACGTGGGGGCGGGAAATAGTAAATACTACATTTCTAGCCCTTTTAAGTATAGACTTATAAACTTACTAGATTATATTGAATAATTTTAAAATACGAGCCACGTTAAAGCAGAGTATTTATAAAATGTAAGGGACAAGTCCTCTGTCTTATATAGTTGCTGTATAAAACAGGAAAACGCTCTTAAGCCGACACATCCTTATAGTCATTATCAGCTATCAGTTTAACAATTCTATTACCAGGGTCTTTTCAAGTAAGGTCTCATAAAACTAGTCATTCCTAACTAATTTCTACTAACATACTATTTTATCAGTCTCCAAATTCGAACACAATGAGGTTTAGCAACATTGCAGTCTGTCTCCTGACTGCTATATCTGGCGCCGATGCTGCAAATCATCAAGTCAACTGTTATCCAAACTCCCCGACAACGAATCATCAGCTTGAAGAGACCCTTCTAAACAGCGATCTACGTGGAAAAGCCGACAGCGATCTGCGCTATGGCTTTTGAAACGGTAGATGGCAGACCTGCTGCACCGATAATGAGATGAAGTCCGGATGCCGTGACACATTCACCTTCACATACAACCATCCATATAACTGGGCTAGTAGGCGTTCGAGGGTTCAAAATGGTGGCCAGACGATAGATTTTACTTGCTACGACATGGGTTGGCCTATCAAGTGCGAGCCAAAGAGAACCTAAACACATTAGAATCTAGTTAATCTGGCCGACTATCCAACCGCGAAGGGAAGGGGACTGTGTGGCTCGGAGAGGTTGAAGTGGCTTGGAAGTTAGATGCATACTGTATCAAGTCTAATTAAGTAGGAAAGGGGTTTTCCCTTTTTACACCCCTACTGTACCAATTACCACTGGTAATGGGCCCAATACCAACTTTTGTGGCCCGTGCACCTTCCCCTTTTGGACCGGCGGCTAATACAGTGGGATGCAAAAAGTATTCGCAGGTGTGTAGGTAGATCTGATGCTCGGAAGCTAGTCAACGGTGGCTTGTCAAGTCCTTGATACCTTACATTACACTTCAATCAGGTGATATCCTAGTATTGAGTACCTAAGCTAAGCTCGGGCAATTTACACACCTGCGAATACTTTTTGCACCCCACTGTAGGCGGACGGGTACCCGTCCTTCTAAAATTGGACGAATCCCGTCCCAGTTTCCATCTTTGGTATAATTTTTTCCGCTATCGGATTACCTCACGCCTTCTTGTTCCACTGCCTCAAGTAGTTTAACGAGTCCCATTTACCAGCTATTCCAACGAACCACTGGCTTGAAGTGAAATAGCCACGACATGTCTGAGTTGCAAATTTACTTCAAATTCTACTAGAGCTAGAGCTGTACCACAATACAGCTTTCTTCCTCTCCCATGGCCGAGTACAAGGCTTCTTGTTCATCGATATCCTGCTAGGCTATTTCCCAAAGCTCACCGATGTCTCTTCTGCTTGTGAACAGTCGCCCGTTCTCGGTCTCTCGAGCTATTTGTGCTTCGATGCGATCAGGTTCTGCTTTGGCCCAGTCTGAATAAGCCACCATTTCTTCTTTGGTCCATTCTCTTAAGCTCGTTGAGGTTGCGCAGCACCTCCCCATTTGCTTATAATCAAGACGCCAGCTGTAGATTGCTTTTGGATATGCTAAAGGCAGGCCCCTTGCTTTTCTATACTGGCGGTTACCTGGCGAGGTTCCCAGTGGCTGGACCTTATACCAATCATCTCCTGACGTGCCATATCTCTGGTGGATTGCTCGTGCATCATCGTACCTCAGCCGCGTTGTTGAATCTGGAACTGGGTCTTGCAAGTGTAAGGGTGATGATACTGACGGTCCGATAGCGGAGAAAACTATACTACATATGGTAACTGGGACGGGACCCGTCCAATTTTAGAAGGACGGGTATCCGTCCACCTATTGACTGCCAACTACCCAGGATCCCAGCGCTAATTCCCTGTCAACGCGAATAACCTCAAAACAGCGCAGCCCCCAGATCAAATCCAATCAAACAAATTGCCAAACAAATCAATCAAATACAAAATCCACGATTTGAAATAACATTTGATATATTTGATACACAATATGCCATCCAGCGTCCATGCTGCCAGACCGTTGACCGCGCTTTCACAGCTTACCCGGAACCTGGCTGGTGAGCGACCCCAGCCAATCAAAGTCATCCATCAAGCCCTCCATTAGTGAGCTACCCCAATACCACTGTCAGGCTGGTGGAGGAGAAAGTAGCTCCTTAACTTTTACGTCCCGTCCTAGCGAAATCAAGTCGCGTCAGTGCTAGTTTGTTTACCTTTCAACGCGCACCATTCCTCCCATGAGTCGACGCCTAACCCGATGGAATCCGACGACATCATGCTTCCTTCGCCTCCACCCTCTGCCTTTTCTTTTCTTCGACCACCGAGGAATTTGGCGAGTCAATTCGAGCTGACGACGCAGTCGGCATTGCCAGACCACCCTACTGTTGCAGATCTTCCGCGAGCAGTGTGGAGGAACAAACGATATGTTTTGGAAGAGTCCTTGTCCCGGAAGGGCTCAAAGGGCCGGAAGAGCTGGATCAAGCGCCATGGAATTTTTCTTGTTGAGATTGACACTAACGACAGTCCGCTGAGTCCTTACTGGGCCTGTCGTCTGTGCGACGCGAAGGGTCAGCCTGAGTTCTTCGCCGCTGCTGCTACGAGTTCGGCAGCGGACCATCTCCGCAAGTATGTGAATGTGAATGTGACGTCGCGAGCTTGAGCACTATTGACCAACGCCAGGTCTCACAGGATTTTCGAGAGCAGTCAAGCAGCTGATCCAGATCTGTCAACCGATGAATCTGAACGGCCTAAGCGACGACGTTTGCAGTACAGCACCGTGCCGCGCGCCAGAGTCAAGACGATCCGAGAATTGAGCTTGGGACTTCTGATCAACACCAACGTTCCTTTTTCCTTCTTTAGCGATACATTCTTTCAGCAGCTTGCTTGGCAGCTTGACCCTCACCTGTCTGACCAAATACCATGGAGCCGACAATCGATGGGCCGTTTGCTGGATGACACGTACAAGTCTAAGAAAGATGAGATCAAGCAGGAGCTCTCGGATGCCCTTACTAAAATCCATCTGGGGTTCGACCTGTGGACATCGCCTAATCGGCATGCTGTCATGGCAGTCACAGCTCATTTTCTTGACCGCCAGGGCAAGCACCAGTCGCGCCTATTGGCACTCCGTCGCCAGCTCGGGTGTCATGGCGGAGAAAATCTTGCGGTGACGCTCGGGCAAATCGTGCGTGAATGGAAGATAGAGGATCGGGTCGGAACAGTGATCTCGGACAACGCATCTTTAAACGACAGCTGTCTCGTGAACTTCTATGGAGATCTCGACGCAGAGATGAGTCTGGCGGATGTTCGGGCCCGACGTATGCGCTGCTATGGGCATATCCTGAACCTGGTTGCTCGCGCCTTTCTCTACGGCGAAGATTTTGAGTCTTTCGAGGCCGAATCGCAGGTATTTGACCTTCTCGGCCGGCGCGAGGATGACCTACGACACTGGAGAAAGAAAGGGCCGGTGGGAAAGCCCCACAATGGTGTCAAATTCATCAGGTCTTCCCCTCAGAGGTGTGAGCTCTTCAAAAGGATCTCACACGAGAACGACGAAGCACAAGAATACCTCTTGGCGAGTGAGTCAACGGCGGAGCTAGAGGTCGTAATGAATAACGATACGAGATGGAACTCCACTTACCTCATGATCTCTCGAGCGCTCGTCAAGCAGGGAGACATCAGAGCGTTCCTGGTCCACCCAGAAGTGGAGAAATGGCTACCGGAGGCCGACATGCTGAAGGGAGATGACTGGAGACTGTTGGCAGAAATCAAACTTATTCTTGAGCCATTCTATCTACAGACTATGAGAACGCAGGGTTGGAGCAGCGAGGGAGGTAACGGACGGCTCTGGGAAGTGATGGCGGGTATGGAGTACTTGCTGGAACACCTAGAGGATCGGAAGCTGTTCCATCATGCCGTTCCAGGCGAGGCAGGGGGACAGGACACCAACTCGCAGGCCGAGCTGGCTCGAGGGCGACCAGACCGTAACCGGCAGCTTCCTGCTCGATTTAGGGATTGCGAGACGGATATCCATCCGCGAAAGTCCAGGCAAGGCCCCTTGTCAGATCGTGGCTCGAGACAATGCGATGATGGATCAGGCAAGCCATCAGGATCATTAGGAATCGATGACATGGGAAAGGATCACCGACACTATTTAAGACTGTCCATCATGACTGCCTGGCAGAAACTAAACGAGTACTACACCAAGCTTGGAGACTCACCGTTGTTCGCTGCATCCATCATCCTCCACCCATCACTTGGCATGAACTATCTAGAGGTGAACTGGGCATCGGAAGAGCAGCTTGTGTGGGTGAGGGATGCCAAGATTGGACTGTCTGACTACCTCGACCGTTGGTACCGCTGCAGCCGGCCGGTGGATGAGCGGCAGAAGATGATCATGGACACATTGATATCCTTAAGCATACTAAGGAAGACAACGGAAGCTAGCGTATTCAAGCAATGGATCAAAAGCAGGACGGCGAAGACCACGGTGATGGGAAGTGAGCTTGAGCGGTATCTACGGCTAGAGCCGCAAGAGACTGAGGACCCAATTGAGTGGTGGATGGCTCATCAGGGGCAATTCCCGATGATCAGCCAATTGGCTCTCGATATGCTCGCGATACCGGCGATGGCGACTGATTGCGAGAGGTCGTTCAGCCTAGCCAAGTTAACGCTGATGACGCAGAGGCTTTCGATGACGACGGAAACGCTGGAGAAGTTACAATGCCTTAAGAACTGGGTCAGACATGGTGCGGTGAAGCTAGGGGCGACAATAGGTGGGGGGGACGAGGTCCAATGGGAGATTGGAGATGTTAGCATGGAAGCATAGAGAGTCAGATTTGAAATATTTGAAATATTTGAATAAATATTTCAAACAACAAATCCAGTCTTGAGAGTTATCAAATATCTCAAATATGACCCCGGATTTGATTTGTTTGATTTGAGGGCAGCGCTGCTTTGGGGTCCAAGGTTGAGCCTGGCTTATATCCTCTTTGGGAGGCGTTGGGGTCTATAGCCGTATATTAAGCTTCGAGATGACATTTTCTGGGTCAAAGGGAGCAAGCCCGGCCCCTCTAAAACCTCCTCGTATATTGCTTTCTGTAATAGCAGCTTGGTGGGCGGCATAAAAGGCAGGAAAGAACTGGGTCTTGGTGATGTGGGTTATAGAGCGTCTTATGAGATGCTAAATTTCTCGACCATAGGCCCTTTTCAGCGGCCCAAAGCACCCGATATCAAGAGGTTGGAGTAGATGAGAGGAATGAGGAGGCATATAAAGCGGGATAATGTTCTTTTCCTTGCAATATGCTTCAAAGTCGGTCAAGTGATGACTTTCGTGACCATCGAGGATCAGAAGGCGATAGGAACCAACTGATCGGTTGATTGTATACTTATCGAAGTGCTTTAGCCAGTCGAGACCCGTGTCATTATTTGTCCATCCATTTGGAGTCGTGGCAATAGCCCAATCGGCCGGGAGGCTGCTTCCTTCATACCAGTTACGAAGGTGATGCTTGCCTGTAACTATGATGAACGGCGGGATCGATTGACCTTCTGCATTGGCTGCCTCGATCACAGTAACCCATTCTCGACTTCCAGGCTGGACTGATTTTGGCCTTCCACGCCTCTCTGCACTTGTGACTACTTTGCCGGCTGAAATCATACCCATCATAAAGCCGGTCTCATCAAAGTTCCAGATATCATCTAATCAGATACCATATTTCGCAATTGTATTCTCTATAAGCCTGAACCAATTGCGAATAATAGTCGGATCTTCACATAAGGCTCTCTGATAGTCATACCTCCGCTGATAACGCGATTTAAGCTCTGGTTGCCGCTGAATAAAATTGATAGCCCAGCGCTTACCAACTGGTGGTGCATCGCGGGCAGCAAGTAGTCGATTTGCCATATCTTTAACAACAGAGATCCGGTAAGGGAGTCCTCGCGAATCTAGATCAAGAGCATATTAAAGTACAGTCTCTTCTTCTAGCTTTGATAGCTTCCGTGAGTTTGCCATAGTATCGCGTCATGATTGTCTACCATTCTTCCGATTCCTTAGGGTATTACGGTCAACTTCATATATCTGAGCAGCGCGTCGGAAACTTAATTTAGGGTCATTTTGAAGGGCTTGAAGAGCAAGAATAACTCGAGCTTCTTTTGAAGGCTGTGATATATTTGGTGGTTGAGATTTAATTGATCTGATAGTGTTAATGTAAGGTGAGGGATTTTTGGCTAACTCGCTTGTCTGGCTAACTCGCTTATCAACTACGTTA